>NW_016806375.1:3577701-3597483 GCF_001698545.2 Rhinopithecus bieti | reverse complement strand
CTGCAGAATGCTGTGTTAGCAGTGAGGGAGGCTCTGTGGGCATGGGACCCTCCCGGCCAGGTGTGGGATATATTCTCCTGGTGTGCCTGTTTGCTTGAAGTGCCGTATTGGGGTGGGAGTTACCCGATTTTCCAGGTGTTGTGTGTCTCAGTTCCCCTGGCTAGGAAACTGGATTCCCTTCCCCTTGCGCTTCCAGGTGAGGTGATGCCTTGCCCTGCTTCAGCTCTCGCTGGTCAGGCTGCAGCAGCTGACCAGCACCGATTGTCCGGCACTCCCTAGTGAGATGACCCCAGTACCTCAGTTGAAAATGCAGAAATCACCGGTCTTCTGTGTCGCTTGCGCCGCGAGTTGGAGACTGGAGCTGTTCCTATTCGGCCATCTTGCTCCGCCCCGATCATTAACTTTTCAAAAGACTAACAACTGGTTTTGGGTAAATAAAATAAGTCAAATTATTCTAGGACCAGAGTTCCAGAATGCGGGGGACAATACCTTTTCAAAAAATGGATTTGGCAAATGGGTCTATGGGCAAGCTATAATACTTAACATTTATTGAGTGTAAAACCTGTTTATACCATCAATTTAAGCCCCCTTTTAGACCCCTTTACATGATATTTTATTGATTCCTCACAATAGTGCTTTGAAGAGGACCCTATTGTTATCCATTTCATATTTGAATAGACTGGGCGCATGGAAGTTACATAAATTGCCCAAAGTCACATTATTAGCAAATACAGAGCCATGATTGGAGCTGAGCAATGTAACTGTGGATCTGTCATATGAATTACACCCTGTATGGCCTCTCTAGAGGAAAGAAAGTGCCTTCAGGGATGGTTGAAGGCTCAGCATTTTTGCATGTCTTCCTATATTACTTGACTATATGACTCCACGATTGCAGCTATCCCAAATGACCTCAAGTTGGGTACCCAAACTAATTGTCAGGAGGGATTCTGGAAGGATAAGGACATGAGATACTGGTAGTCCCAGAGAAGCACCGGGAGACTAATCTCATGGTGGCAGCAGTAGAAAGGTCTTGGAGATTTGGGTGGCTAGGGAGCCTTCTGATCATGGAGAAGCTTGGAGGACCCATCTATGAAAGGGTTTTCTGGAACAGGACTGCTGGAGAGATTGTAAAAGTTGATGCACTGCCTATAGAATTTACCCAGAGTTTTGGGGATGCCCCTTTCCACTGGGGGTGAACCCAAGTGGCCTTCCCTGGATGTTTCTCTGTTGCTTAAGCAGAAGCATAGAAAAGTGGAGTGATTTCAGGCTCTAGTCATGCAGGTTTGGGCTCTTAGCTAAGCTTGACTCTCAGCTCTTGTCCCACCTGCGTTGTGTCCCTGGAAAAGTTTCCTAATGTCTTTGAGCCCCCTTTTCTCTTCTGTGAATCGGGGCAAGTACAACCGTCTACCGTAAAGGGCTGTTGTGAGAATTAAATGAAACAAGGAAGGTTTGCATGTAATAAGCCCTTAGTATATAGTAGCTGTTTAATTCCCTCTTACCCCAAGAAAGAACATGCCCATCATTTTCAGAAATGTTGCTTGACCCAAACAGGTTTTTGTTCTCTTGCCAGACTCTCTTATACTTCCTTTCTCTAACCTGCATCTTCTAACAGAATATGCGCATTGCTTCTCTCAGTTCTACATAAACTCTATTCCTTCAAGGAACCAAGGAACCATTTCCAGCCAGCACTTAGTAAGAAAGAGAGTAAGAAAAAACTTTAATGTAATGGTGTGCTGGAGCTATCCTGTACTATCTCATGAGATCCAACTGTTAATTGCTTAGGAATTTTGTGAGCTGGTTGACTTCACTTTGCAACCTTGAAATTGATCTAGGAGGGAATATTTATACTACAGAAATGGTCGAACATTACAACTTAGAGCTCCTCTTTTCTTTCTTCTCTTCAAGAGCTTGTTTTTAACATTGACCAGCACACCATTGAGTGTTAATAGTTAGAAAGTAATAGTAGTTAGGAAGCATGCCATTTGTCAGATGCTGTCCAAAAACTTTACATATAGTAGGTTGGTGCAAAAGTAATTGTGGTTTTTGACATTACCAAAATTTTTTGCTACTACAATACCAAAAACCTCAATTACTTTTGCACCACCCTAATACTAATTTAATTCTCACAACACCTTTTGAGGTGGTTATTGTTATTCCCATTTTATAATGAGGGAAGTGAAAAAGTGAGTCGCCAGAGGTTATGTAGCTACTTAATGACAGAATTGAGATATAAACTAAAGCAGGCTGGCTCCAAGGCCTGTGTTCATAGTCAGCTGTTCCACCTCTTGAGGATTCTTGTGAAGATTTAATAACTTATGTAAAGACTTGGCCCAGTCCTTGGTGCTTAGTAATTGCTTGATAAATATTAGCTGTTATTATTTATATCAAGAGTTCTTAAGTTTTTGAGGTCATGAAAATCTGATAAAGAAAGCTTTAAATCCTTTTTTCCTAAATGATGTACATTTGTTTAGTATGTACCTAAACACACACACACACACACACACACACACACACACACACACACACGGTGAGATACAACCTTAGGGGATTCTGAACTCTTGGATACCCGTTGATTCTAACTCTACCTTTGGGGGCCACATATAAGGCAGCCAGTCTCTCCTATTTCCCCATTACTGTCTTTCAGTGCTCCAAAGATAGGGATCAAATTTCCTTCGTGTTTATCTTTTTCCAGTAGAACATTCCACATTTCTTCACCTTCTCTTCAGGGGCTGTTTGTGTACCCTCCCAAGCCACTCGCCTTCCTGCAGGTGTGCCCTAATTTGCTTTGTTTCTCTTGGTATGAGACCCAGAGTTGTGTAGTCTCATAGCCTTCTTCATTTCCCCTGATCTCTGTCTACCAATTGATATTTTTCTAGTTCTGTTTTTTCTCTGGTGTCCTAGCTCTAGAGGACTTTACAAGTTCTCTGGCATCTGGGATATAAAGTTGAGCTACAGTTTTAACACCCCTAACTTCTCTCACACACACACCAGTATACATCTTACAATTAAACCATAAAAGAATTTTGGATATGTGAACACATATCTTGGGACTTCTTTACTTTCTTCATCTGGGCTTCAATGAACTGTAGACATCTACTTTGGCTTTCTTCCGTCTTTTCAACCAGTGGCCCCCAACCTTTTTGCACTAGGAACCGGTTTCGTGTAAGACAATTTCTCCATTGATGGTGGGAGTTGGGGGGCAGGGTCGGGATGGTTTGGGGATGAAACTGTTCCACCTCAGATCATCAGGCATTAGATTCTCATAAAGAGCTCACAACCTAGATCCCTCATGTGTTCAGTTCACAATAGGGTTTGCACTTCTATGAGAATCTAATGCTGCCACTAGTCTGACAAGAGGTGGAGCTCAGGCGGTAATGCTCACTCACCTGCCGCTCACCTGCTATGCAGCCCACTTCCTAACAGGTCATGGACTGGTACCAGTCCATCCGTGGCCTGGGGTTTGGGGATCCCTGTTTTAAAGTTTTCTTGTACCCTCATTTTGCTTCCTCAACCCCAACACCCTGACAGCATGTCTGCTCTCTAGCCTTGAATTCCAGTCTTACTTTCACTCAACAAAAGAAGAATAACAACTAATAAAAATTGCTTAGACTTTCTATGTGTGTATAATTTTGTATACATTCTCATTTAACTAAACCCGTGCAACAGACCTATGATATAGGGGTTTCAAAGGAAATGGAAGCATAGAGGGATTAAGTAACTTGCCCAAGTTTTCACAGCTAATAAGTGGCTGAGCTAGAATTCAAACCCACCTTTAGGGGCTCCATCTTTGCATGCTTTTCTTTGGTGTGCTTTGTCTCCTTTTCCTGTATCACAGCATCTAATCGTGGTCTGACACATGGTCCCATCCTGAATATCTGTATTTATCACCAGGCTTTAGAAGTTCATAGTGTTAATAAGACAAAAAGAGATTTAAGTCACTGGGTATTGGGGACATTCTTGCAGGTGGAGGATCTCTCAGGATTGTGCAAATACTGCCACACAAGTCCCACCAACCCCACCCCAGCCAACCAACCATGTGCTTCACTGACTAGATCCGAGCTCGTTAAGACTCATCTTCCCTTCTCTTCAATCCCAGAAAGAATTGGGACTAAAGCCTTTATAGAAAATAAAGCCATCCCTCCGTGCAAAAGGACCATGAGCTGGATTTTTGAGAGTCCAGATAGCTTTTTATAAGAAATGTAATATTTAAAAACCTGACAGGTAGGCATCCTTCCAGCTTTCTGTGGCTTACCAACGGCCCCTAGTGGTCAGTGGCTCCAAGTGTCATGAGTTGTAAACCTTGGCTTCTTCAGTGCTAGCTGCGTGCCCTGCAGAGTTCTGTTGCACTGCATTAATTCCTGATCAACATATTTTGCAGTATTGGGACAGAAAAAATGATGAAGTCTAAAACTCTGGGCAAAGAAAGCATTATGATGGGTGGTCAGATCTCTAAAATCGGCAGGCTTTCACGAAGGCCTCTCTCGTTTTAACATTCCAGACCACACACTTATGCAGTAGCCAATATTGTCATCTCCATGAGGTTCAGAGAGACTGCTATGTAAACTAGGCTACACACAGGTTAGCAGAAAAGAATACCTGGGTTTGTGTAGGCACCGGTCTGTGTAAACACAGGCTCTCACATTTGTCAGGCATGTCTAAAGCAGCATGTAGGTTGTTTATTGGCAAAGCAGTCATCTGGTTTTGGGAAATAATGGCAGCTACCATTTAAGATTCACTCTGTGCCAGGCACATGATAAATGCTCTTACGTGAAATACCCTATTCACTCTTCATAGCCACCATTGTGCAAGATAAACACCTCCAATTTACAAATGAGAATTCAGTCTCAGCAAGGTCAAAACTGCCCGAGGTCACATAGCTGAAGTGAAAGAGCTGGAAATTAGGGCCCAGGTTCTTTGGATCCAAAGCAATAGCTTTCATTTACCTTAATATATGGCATGTGTGTTCTCCTTCAAGCAAATCAAAGTTGTTAGTCTTTAGCACACACTCACCAGAATCATTCTCTTCCTGTCTCGTAACCCGGCTGTATGCTGGTGAGAGTTCTGGCTGGTAAGAGCTCAGGGACTGTTGGCTGGGTGCAGTGGCTCACACCTGTAGTCCCAGCACTTTGGGAGACTGAGGTGGGCAGATCATCTGAGGTCAGGAGTTTGAGACCAGCCTGACCAACATATTGAAACTGTCTCTACTAAAAACACAAAAATTAGCCACATGTGTTGGTGGCACGCACCTGTAATCCCAGCTACTCAGGAGGCTGAGGCAGGAGAATTGCTTGAACCTGGGAGGTGGAGGTTGCAGTGAGCCAAGATCACGCCACTGCACTCTAGCCTGGGTGACAGTGAGACTCCATCTCAGAAAACAAACAGACAAAAAACAGCTAAGCGACTGTGGACGTCTCATGGCCAGTGACCCTCTCAGCGTAAGACTTTATACTTGGGAGACTCTTGTGTGTGTGCCCAATGCACTCAGAAATCCTCTCTAACTGCCGTGGGGTGTGGGTGGCTGCTTTGGAAGGGTCGTTGGTGACTCACTCATTTCCTGGAGTCTTGCAGGGTTTTAATTTGGGAGGCATGTGGACACCGCTGAGTGGTCATTAGGCAGGCTTTGGATTCAGGAGACATTGGGAGTTACTAAACCATTCAAGACTCAGTTTCCCAATCCATAAAATGAATCTTGTAGGGTTGTGGTAAGAATTAAATAGGACAATACATAGGATATTCTTAACATAGCACCTGTCACAGAGTGCCTTGCTAATGTGTTCATGTGTGACGGACACACTGTGACTTGATATAGTTCCCTAGGAAGGGTTCAACAGCAGCGCTAACCACTGAGAGACCTGGCCCTTTGTCAGGTGTTGGCAGATGAGATTAGGTTTTGTTTCCCTTGTAATACAAATCACTTGACTTAGGGGTCGAAGCCAAACCAACATACTGATGGAAGAAAGCCAGAAGCGAAGAAGTCCCTCTCCTAGGGATAAACTGGTGGAGTGAAATAGTGACAAAGTATTGGGAGCCACATTCCCCAAATCCCTTGCTAGGAGAGTATTGACTTTTGATAGAAACAGGGGACAGAGCCATGAAGGAATTAATTTGCCTCGAAAGGAATTGCCATGACTTAATGGCTTTATTGAATCCTTGGTTTTTAGCCCATTGATTCCCGTTTACTTTAATTCAGGGCTATGTAGGGGCTGTACCATTACTTTGCTTGGTCATATTGATTAGTCAATATCCCTCCTCCTCTTGCCTAGGGTTTGTACTTCTTCACACATCACCATGTATCTCTTGCTCCTGTTTTCTGTCCTCATTTCCCCCAGTGCAGTGATTGTGTTACATGCACATGCAGATGGTTCAGGCAAACCCTTGGGGGGTCTTGCTAAGTGGAAATAATGGCACCAGGCAGCTCAGTGGTGCCACCTCACCGTTAAGCTCTTTGTGCTAGTTATAACCATGCTTTTGCTTTAGGACTTGTCTTCAAGCTTTGGGGAAAAAAAAGCTTTAAATTTTTGCATTCTTTTGGATGACAATTTCTATGTAGCTGTACCGGGAGGTTTTATTTAAGGCATGTTTTTCAAATTTTACTGTGTACCAGATCACTTGGGAGTTTGTACAAAAGGACATTCCTAGGCCTAACTACTTTGAATCGGTACATTCTTGCCTCCTCCCCTTTTAAAAATTGAGATAAACATGACATAAAATTAAAATGAACCATCTTAAAATAAACAATTTAGTGACATTCAGTATATTCACTGTCATGTGCAGCCATCACCGCTGTCTGTTTCCCAAAACAGTTTTATCACCCCCAAGTGAGACCCTATATCAATTAAGAATCACTCCTATTCCTCTCTCCTCCTTGCCTTTGGCAATCACTTATCTGCTTTCTATATTTGTGAATCTACCTGTTCTAGATATTTCATTTAAGTGGAATCATACAATATTTGTC
Organism: Rhinopithecus bieti; assembly: GCF_001698545.2. Lineage (NCBI taxonomy): Eukaryota > Metazoa > Chordata > Mammalia > Primates > Cercopithecidae > Rhinopithecus > Rhinopithecus bieti. The sequence continues at coordinate 3,590,528 of NW_016806375.1, read as the reverse complement.
CAGTTTCCTCTGGCTTATTTCTCTTAGCATAATATTTTGAGGTTTGTCTATGTCTCAGTACCCCGTTTCTTTTTATTGCTGAATACTATTTCATTTTATACACACATTTTGTCATTTCAAGAAGGACCTCACTTGGTTCTGCAGCTGGTGGTTGGTCTTTGGTTCAGCTTTGGGAATCACTGCAGTGGAGCTGGGTGTGCCCCCAGGCAACCTGCTAACTTGTCAGAGCAGATTCTGGAGAGTGCCAGACCCCAGTTGTCCCTTGGGTGTGACAGACCTTCAGAGATAGGCCTAACAGTGGATGACCAGGGTGTGTTCAGCCTAGCAGGACAAGCATCAGGACAGAGATAGAGACCCAGGTAAACCCAGTGAAATGAGGATATAACAACAGTATTGCTCTCATAGTATTGTTGTTTAAATTAAATAAAGTAATTTATAGTAAGTGGCATAGGGCACAGAGAGAGTAGAGTGAAGCCAAAAGTGGCCATGATTTTCATTGCTTTTCCAGAAAACGGGTAGTGTGCAGCTGGAGTCTGGCACGGCTGGTGGGTAACTTGTGGAGACAAAGGGAAATGCTCTCAGCAGGGCCAGCCACTGTTCCAGGATTCTATAGCATTTTCAAGAGAATGTATGAGAATAAGACATGGCCCCTGGTGAGGGAGAAACAGGAGATCCAGTTTCCAACATAAGATGTTAATCCCAGCAATAAGGCAGGAGTCTTGTTTTAAAATGGAACATGTTGTCAGAATAAAAGCAGTCACAAGGCTAAACTAATCAGTATCCGAATTGCTTATCTGATTTCCCTACTAGTTTGTGAGTACAGGGAGGGTAGGGTTTATATCTGTCTATTTCCCTGCTGTGTTCCTAGCACATGGTATAGAGTATGCACTCAATAAATATATTTTCATGGATGGAAGGGTGGATGCTGTGTTGCCTATCTAATGCCTCAGGACTGTTTCATATTTTCGGAATCAGTTCCTCACACTGTTGGAGGAATATACTCTGCTATTAGAATATTTGTAAATCTGATTAAAAAATTCTCTAAAATGTGCACATTTTTGATCCAGCAATTCTAAGTATTTAACCTAAGGAAATCCCTAGAGGATCATCAAGAACATTAATTGTGACATTATTTAGAATAGTGAAAACAGTGGAAATAATCCCGTCCAACAAAAAGGGATTAATTAGCTATATTATAATACTTATATTCAATAGAGTGTTTCAAAGCCATAAAAATAATGAAGTTTGTTTAATAACATGAAAAAACGATCAAGTTATGCAGTTAGTGAAAAAACAAGTTACATAACATTTTTACATAATGCTACTCTGTGTGTGTTTGTGAGTATAATACTGGAAAGATTTATCTTTGCTTCTGCTCTAAGTGATTACAAGTTATTTTATTTTCAAGCTTTTTTGAGTTTCTGAAATTTCCAGTGTCTTTACTTTGAACCTGTGGTAACAACTTAGGTATTTGACCTCTAGAGTCTGGACCTGCATGGGGTATTGAGTGGCTACAGCTATGCGGATTAGAAAGCTGCAGGGAAGGGCTGGAAACACCATTAGGCAGGGCTTCTGCAACATTCTAAGGATGGGACATGCTGTTCTTGCAGGAGAGAGGATGTTGTCCACCATCTTTCGTGTTATGTCCTCTTTCCTCTCAGACCAAATGTTAGCATTAAATACCTTTCAGCCTGAAGTAGCTTTGATCTACAGGGAGACTGGATCCATGTTCTGGCCCCCTAACTCCTGAGATAATCAGTGACAGATTAGTTTCAAAAAGATAAATTTAAACCTTGTATAGGATGAATTGACCAAACAAATTAATTCTGTCCCATGTTCCAGAAGATTAAAAGAAGAAAGTCTGGGCTGAAAAAGTGCAAATGGAATAAGTACTTCTGTTTAATGGGAAACAAGATGACGTCTCTTTAGGACTGGCTTTTTATATTTTCAGTTAACTGATTGTAAGTACCCTCTTGTCCAGGCCTGAGATTTTGTTCCCAGGCCAAGAGGGTCTGTCTGGCTTCCACTTGTGTGAGGTTAGGCTCTCCCCAGAGGCTCCTGGGCTTTTTATAGCAGTACATGACTCCTGCAGCTCCTCCAGAATTCCTCAATTTGATAGCACCCTAGGTGGGAACATGATTTACATTTATTTTGGGAACTCCATAGAGCCTGCAAAGCAACAGTGGTGATGTGTTGTGGAGTGTGCTTTAAAGGGGAAGGATAGGTGCTCAAGGGAATAACCTCCATGACTTTTCTGAAAGTAAATGTTAGATTTGAGTCATCTTGGTGGTTGCCTCTACCAGTGACCAGTGCAGTCCCTTGTAATGGCTAACCTTTCATTGAGTGATTGTTATGGGTCTAGCATTGTGCAAAATGTTTTACATGACATATTTGGGTTCTCCAGGGAAGCAGAACCAATAGAGAGAAGGGGAGAGAGAGAGAGAGAGAGAGAGAGAGAGAGAGAGAGAGAGTGTGTGTGTGTGTGTGTGTGTGAGAATGGGGGAGAGACAGAGAAATAGAGATTTACTGTAAGGATTGGCTTACATGATTATGGAGGCTAAGAAATCCCAAGGACTGCAACTGACAAGCTGGAGACCCAGGAGAGTCGATGTGTAGTTCCAGCCTGAGTCTGAAGGTCTGGGAACTAGGGCAGCCAGTTGTGTAAGTTCTAATAAAAAAGCTGGCAGGCCTGAGACCCAAGAAGAGCTATGTTTCAGTGCTATGGACTGAAGCTTGGAAAAGACTAATATTCTAGCTCCTGCAGTCAAACAGGAGAAGTGTCCTCTTATGCATAGGAAAGTTAGCCTTTTTGTTCTGTTCAGGCCTTCAACTGATTGAATGAGGTCCACCCACATTAGGGAGAGCAATCTTGTTTACTGGATCTCCTGATTCAAATGTTAATTTCATCCGAAAACATCCTCACAGATAAACTCAGAATAATGTTTGAGCAAATGTTTGGGTACTTTGTGGCCTTGTCAACTTGACAAAATAAACCATCACACATGGATTACATAATTTAACTTACACAATCATCTTGCAAGGTTATCCCTGTTTTCATTCCTGTTTTACAGATGATGAAACTAAACCTTAGAAGTTTTATAGTTAGGATTCAAACCTAAGAAACTGATGCTGGGGGCCACATCCTTAACCATCATGCTATAATAAATGCTTTAAAATTGATTACTTACCAACTTCTCATATATAAATTTAGCAAAAATATAATCCCTAATGATAGATTATACTAGACATTCATTAATACCTATATAATGAGTAAATAAATGTACTATTAACACCTTACTCCTTCCCTCCAATAAATTCATACTTTGCACATTTCTCTTTACTCTGGGAGAGTGTTACTGAGCGCAAATGGGTGAGTCTGATAGAGAACTCAGTTTCTCTTTCTTAATGAGTGTCCTAGGTCATACGGTTGCATTTTAGGAAGAAATAAATCGGTACATTAAGGTGTGGAGGCAGTAAGGACTCTCAGCATTGAGATATTTGTGTTGTGAAGAGATTATGTAACCAGTTCATAGAAATTAGATTATTGGAAATAAGTGAAATCATTTCCTAGGGATTGTCTTGAGTGGATTTGGATGAGGTTAGAGTCAGCTAAGCTCATTCCAGAATCTCAGGAGTAATGGCTCTCTGGGTTGATCATTAGTAGTAAGTGATATGTCTTGGAAATATGCTATGCAAATCAAATCCTGTTTTCCTATTGATTTTTATGCTTCTCTAAGATATCCTTCAGTGGACATTACTGTATTCTCTCCCTTCTCCGCTCAGTTTTTGTCTTTGAAATAAGTGCCTACATGTAGGCATAGAGTGCTCTGAATTTGAAGAGTTGCTTTGGAAAAGCAAATTTACCCTCACAGTTTATTACAAGTTGAGTTTTTATAAATTATAAATTTTCTTAAATCAGGGCACATCTGGATTTATAAGAAAGCGTGGGAGAGACTTCTCTATTAAGGTGATGATATCTGTTTTAATATGCCATCTATCCAGCTAGTTAATACTTTGTCGACTAGGTTTGGTTGATTTTCAATACTTTGAAAAGTATGAAGAGAACAATAAAGTTATTTCAATTTAGAAGTAGGGAAAAGTGAAAAATAAGCTGATAATCTTGTTGAAATATTAACATAATTAGGATTGACTCAGCTGAGAGGAATTTGGGGCTTTAGGGGCCAGGCTGGAGGAAAAGCCTGGCCTGATCCTGGGTAAAAGTTCATTTTGTCCAAGTGGTAACTCCAGGCTAGAATAAGACCCATGTTCATCATTTAAGGGAATTCAACACAGGCAAATTTTTTTATGTGTGAGAAACCAACCCTATTCATGCTAGTTCAAGGAAAGGAGAGTTTTGAAAGTTTACAGGGGCACTTCACAAAATGAAACACAGTATACACCTTGTGTCAAAAATTGTAAATTTTGCTTAAAAGTTTCTAAGGATAGAATTTCCTCTTTTCTCTGTTTTTATCTCTCTCTGTCTCTATTAAAAGATGTTAATAGGCTTTCTCTGGCATTTAACTTTCTGAGATAACTTCTCAGTAAGAACACGACTGAGAATGACTATTCTATCCCCAATTCCATGTAACCTTCAGTGTAAATATTCGCTAGTCTCTGATCATAGATTTTTCTTTTCTTTGTTCAAACTTTCAAGGCAGAACATTACTTATTAGCCAGTTAGTAGGTTGGCTTTCCTTGTATTGGCTTTTTTTTTTTTTTTTTTTGTGTGTGTGTGTTAAGTTGGCTGTGACTTGCAGTGGATCACATGCTATAATAAAACACACCTACCTTGACTCACCCCTTCAACAGGGGCTGGTGAGTGGAGGGATAAATTTCTCTGAGAGGAGATTGCAGGGTTACCCATATCACAAAATTATGTACCACAGTGAGTTCCAGCAGGGCCTCCTCAAAGTGTGGTATTCCTCTGAATCACAAGGTGTCATGTGTCTGGGAGCTCAAGAGACAGGATTCATTTCTCAGAAGAAAGGGATTGGTGTATGTATGGGCAAAGCTCCAACCCAGTAAGCTTGGGTTCAGTACAGAATCCCAATATCAGAAAGGGAATGGGGTGCAAATCAGGAACCAAGGTGGAGGTTCTGTCACATGGGGGACCGACATGATATGGGTTCTGAGAAGGCTTATAACTTAGAATGTGACTCCAAAATCCACGGGATGCATAAAAATCACCCTGAGGTACTTAATTTCACAGCACCCACTGAGATCTAGTAATCTGCTGAGGGAATTCTTTTAATATTCCCTCAGCACGTAGTGAATATGATACAAGGTCAGGTTTGGAAACTTCTGACTTATTTGACCATCTGCCATCTACACACACCAAATTCTGAGCCAACCTACAGAAACAAGGGCCTTCACCTTCTCTCTTCCAGTCTGAGGCTCTTTATATCCTGCTGCTGCCATTATAGTTGACGTCACCGCAGAGCTCTCTTATGTCAGAGAAGTAAGGTTTGTCTTGGTGTGACTATTGGCATTTATGCCAGATGATCTGGATAGGCTGGACTGTGGTGGAAATCTTGAGAGACTGAATTTTGAATTTCTGTGTCCATAAGAACTGAGACAGAAAAGGTTAGACTTACTTTTTTATTTTTTTCAATGTTGTAAAGCAACATTGAAGCTTTGTTGATGTCATATGTCCATGCTGGGTCTTCTGGGAAGCCTACTATGCATTTCCCTAACTCCAGGACCCAAGCTAGTTGCTGAGGCAGAGGGAAAGGAGAGCATGGCAAGAAATGCCCTGGGTAAAGCTACTATCTCACAGTCACACACATCAGTACCGTCTATGTTTTATTGGCCAAATAAAGCCCTAATATCATGTTGGCAGGGACATAAAATCCTAAGATAGGCCTGGAAGAAGAAACCCATTCCTAAGGTCTAGCACAAAGACCTTTGGCTTATTTTCTACTGTGTCTCCAGTGTCTAAAATGTTGTCTGGCACATGATAGGTATTTAAAATATGTATTGAATAAGCAACAAATATACAAAAAAAAATGATAATTTATATTCCACTCAGGGTTCACCTTGGTTCCTAGACACAGTTCATTTCCTAGAACATTTTAGGAAATAACCCCAGAAGGGACTATGTTTGTGAAAATTGCCTTTAATACAGATTATGAATGAGTGGAAAGCCCTTGGCTCAAGGAGACAAATTAGATAGGGGCTGCATTTGAGTGCCAAGTTGTGTTTTATATTGGTGTAGGGAGCATTTTTTCATGTTTCTACAAAGAGTATTTGAAAGGTCAGTCTGAACAATTGTCTGATTCTCAGAATATTAAAGGGTGAGGTGCAGGGCTCATTAGTGGATTTCACAACAGATCTGAGAGTAAAACTACCAAATTGACCATTAACTTTGCAGACAGATGTTAAGGGGATCCTGTTTTAACCAAAATTATGGCTCTTCTTGGGGTTACCATTGGTTCTTCCATGAAATGGCCAAAAGACACTTAAATGGCTATCCTGGGAGACTTGGCTCCCAAATCTGTAGACACATTGAGATTAATGGCCAATTCCGTCTCCCTGCTTTGTCCTCAATAAGCATGGGTACTCAGACCCACTTCATGCCAAGAGAACAAATGTTTGCAAGTGCCCTTTCTATTTCTGGGAAATCTAAAATCTGCCCATAATTTGGCTAATTTGTAGTTGATCATGGGGAAGATAATGAGTAGGGAAAATTGAGGGAGCAGGGGACAAGGTTGCTAGGAAACAGTCACTTCTCGCATCAAAACAAATAAACTAAAGAAATGGTGTTAATGAGCCCAGTTACAGATAGTCTCAGTTCTGAGGAAACTGAGATACAGAAGTAGCGTTACCATTAAAAAGCACTGGACAGAGGCAAAGCCTCTGGGGAAGGGAGTGGAGCATGGTGTTTCAGCACATGGATTTTGTAATGTGATAGACAATAAAAGGAGGCAAATACTACGCTAATTTATTTGAACAGATTTGCTGATTAAATGAAGTAAGGAAGTTTATGGAAAGGGCTTAGCACAATATCTACATAGAGTAGGTAGTTAGTAAATACCATAATTTTCTTGATTTCCTGTTCTAGCTCTTCTGACTGCAGCATTTTCTTTTACTAGTTCAGATAATTTTTGAATCTTCATTGTGAATGAAGATGACGAATGATGCAAATTCTTATTCCACATCCTCTACAGAGATTGTTGTGAGGGGAGATATATGTAAACACTTTCTAAGCTTAAAGGAATTTTATTCTATGAAGGACTTTCCTCATCATGATGCTGAACAGTCACTCCAAGGACCCAAGGAGTAATTTTACACAGATGGTTAGGACTCCTTCTCTGCTGCTTCCTCCTTTCTCTGCACCTGAAATTTCAATCATCTTAGCAGCTGTGAACTCTGATCTCCATTTCCTCAATCCAGTAAAACTGCTGTTGTCTGCTTGACTTTATTTCTCTGCATCGTAATTTAGAAAATGCCCTCAAGAAGAAAGCATTTCATATATCAAATTGGCTGTGCTTAGGGATACCCATAGGATACTATTTCTGGATATGTCTGTGAGGGTATTTCTGGAGGAGATTAGCATTTAAATCAGTGGACTGAGTAAGGAAGATTGCCCTCACTATTGTGGACAGGCATAATCCAGTTATTAAAAGACCAGAAAGAACAAAAAGATGGGAAAAGGTCAAATTCAGTCTGAGCTGGGACATCCATCAGACATTGGTGTTCTTGGTTCTTGGGTCTTCAGACCAGTGCTCATGTCATTGGCTCCCTTGGTTCTCAGGCCTTTGGACTCAGAGTGAATTACAGCACCAGCTTTCCTGGTTTCCAGCTTTCAAATGGCAGATCATTGGACTTCTTGGCGTCCATAACCACATAAGCCAATTGCCATAATAAGCATCATCTCTCTATCTACCTATTTATCCATCCATCCATCCAGTTGACTCTGTTTCTCTTAAGAACTCTAACACAGAGGGTTTTACCTCATGTGCTTCTCTTCTGTCAAGGATCATAGCCTGACATTAATCATTGTCCAGTGCCTGAGAACATTATTTTATATATTGTTTTTGGCATGTACAGCAGACGTTAAGTCTGATGCTTCCTACTTCATCATAACTGGAACTAGAAATTATCCTAGCTTTCTCGAAGCTTTTACTTTATTCTGCTTGGTGTGACAACAAATAAAATATCCTTCAAGTAAACTGACAAATAAATAAGATAATTATAAATTGGGCTATGTCCTATGAATAAAAACAACAAACAAAAGATGGCACTGAAATAGAGATTGAAGGATGGGGAGGGAGGGCAGGATTTTGGATATGATAATGCTTTGAAGAGGTTTAACTTGAAATCCAAATAATGAGTTGGGTCTTCCTCGTATGAAGCAGAGATAGGAGTGGAGAACAAAAGAATGTTCTGTAGAAATATAGATTCTGAAGAAATATCACTTGCCAAGATTCATGCCACACAAACTAGAACTAGAATATTATATTTACTCTGAATGCTGTGAATTTTTTTTTGACATCCATCCAGAGTCAACTGGATGGATGGATGGATAAATAGGTAGATAGAGAGATGATGCTTATTATGGCAATTGGCTTATGTGGTTATGGACGCCAAGAAGTCCAATGATCTGCCATTTGAAAGCTGGAAACCAGGAAAGCTGGTGCTGTAATTCACTCTGAGTCCAAAGGCCTGAGAACCAAGGGAGCCAATGACATGAGCACTGGTCTGAAGACCCAAGAACCAAGAACACCAATGTCTGATGGATGTCCCAGCTCAGACTGAATTTGACCTTTTCCCATCTTTTTGTTCTTTCTGGTCTTTTAATAACTGGATTATGCCTGTCCACAATAGTGAGGGCAATCTTCCTTACTCAGTCCACTGATTTAAATGCTAATCTCCTCCAGAAATACCCTCACAGACATATCCAGAAATAGTATCCTATGGGTATTCCTAAGATACCCATAAGATAAGAGCAAGACAGGGTCTTGCTCTGTCACCCAGGCTGGAAGGAAATAGCATGATCATAACTCACTGCAACTTTGAACTTCTGGGCTCAAGTAATGAGTGCTGTGATTTTAAATAGATAACTCATTGTAACTGCTATTCAATAGGAGACATCTGGAGACCTTGGAAGGCGATAGAAATAAAGAGATCAAGATCATGCTTAGGGGCTGTATGTCGGACAGAGTTTGGAGGTATGCTATCATGTGTGCTAACTTCAAATACCTGAAAGGCTCTTATGGAGAGGGTAGGCAATTCTAGAGCATGGATTGGCAAACTACAGCCTGGGAACTAAATCCAGCTACATAGTCTTCAAACTAATGGAGAGCTACCACAGGTATTTTTTGTATTTTAAAATGACTACATTTTAAATGTTATATTAGTAAGTACATAATAGCCTAAATTTTGTCTCCTGGCCCACAAAACTGAAAATATTTATTATTGAGCCATTTAAGAAAAAAGTTTGCTGACCCCTGCTCTAGATCTATACAATACTTTAATTTGCTGTAGCAAAAGAAATGACTAGCCAATCTGCAATAAAAATTCCCTAAGGCAAAGGTAATTTCCTGCTTGGGGAACTGGAGGGACCTTCCTCATAGGTCTCTCCACCCCTGCTCTCTCACTAGACAGTTTTCTCCAGTTCAGCCATGCACAGAGGACTGACATTTAGTTTCTTGAGAAAAATGCAGAGGCACTGGGCCAGCTAGCTAAGTATTTGACTCTATGGAATTGGATGGTTTATTATTTGGTTGAGACAATCTTGTGATTTAAAAACACACAATTAGTGACTAGATCCAAATTGATAGATTGTTTTACTGAGCTTATTTATCCCCCCAGCCTCTCCTCAGTTGGATTTAAGCATAGACAAAGTCCTTGAATAACAGCTTAGTGACCCAAATTAATCTGTGATAGGTCACCAACTAGTAGGGAAGACTAGATCATAAACTAGACCAGTTCCTCAGGAACTAGGCTATGAGATGAGGTACTTCAGAAGGAAAACACTTGTTTCAGAGTAATCTTCCCTAGCAAAAACCACACAAGTGATGGAATGTCCTGGAATATGGTACATACTTCATTCATTTGTGTATTTATCCAACAAGGAACTCACAGCCCAAAGAGGATACAGGTATAAATAATAGTGAGTGTGTGGAATATATATTTAGTTTTTATAGGTTTGCAGGTATCTCCAGAGTGCTATAAAACTTACAGGACAAGCATGTAGCTTGGCTTTGAGGGAGGCCAAAACAGTTTTCTGGAGGGGATGGTACCTGGGGATCTTACAGAATGGTTAGAGGTTTTTCAGATGAAAGGGCGTGGGGAAGATACATGAGTAGAATGATTTAGGAAGAGCCATGAAGAAACTTGGTGTTCTGAGTAGATCAGAGTGCTGAGAAATGATGCTGGAGAGTCAAAAATGGCAGGGCCATGCTATGCTAAGGAATTTGAATATTATCCTGAGGACAATCGGAAGCTAACAAGATATATTAACAGTGACATGATTATATTTGAATTTTTAGAAAGACTGTTCTGATAGTACAACAAGGAGTTGGGTGGAATGACTTACTCAGACTGGGGCTTGGGGGCTATGTTAAGATTGCTGTTGCAGTTATCTAAGTGATAGATGACAGTGATGTAGGCAGTAGAAAGGGTGATGGGGAGAGAACGATGACGTACCAAGGAGATCAAATGAACAAGATTAACTGTTGCTGGGATGTATGCAGCAAATGAGGAAAGAGAAGTCAAGAATTCATGTTGACCTCCTTGGTACTTCATCATCCTTTCCCCATCACCCTTGCTACTGCCCACATCACTGGCATCCATGTAATAGACTGAATAAAGAAAATATGGTATATACACCTGGGAATACTATGCAGCCATAAAAAGGAATGAGATCAGTCAGGCATGGTGGCTCACTCCTGTAATCCCAGCACTTTGGGAGGCCAAGGTGGGTGGATCACTTGGGGTCAGGAGTTCAAGACCAGCCTGGCCAACATGGTGAAACCCCATCTCTACTAAAAATACAAAAAATTAGCCAGTTGTGGTGGCATATGCCTGTAATCCCAGCTACTCGGGAGGCTGAGGCAGGAGAATCACTTGAACCCAGGAGGTGGAGGTTGTAGTGAGCCAAGATTGCACCATTGCGGTCCAGCCTGAGCAACGAGAGCAAAACTCCATCTCAAAAGGAATGAGATCATGTCCTTTACAGGGACATGGATGGAGCTGGAAGCCATTATCTTCAGCAAACTAAAGCATGGACAGAAAATCAAATACTGAATGTTCTCACTTATAAGTGGGAGCTGAATGATGAGAACACATGAACACAGGGAGGAGAACAACACACACTGGGGCCTGTCAGAGGGTAATGGGTGGGAGGAGGGAGAGTATCAGGAAGAATAGCTANAAAAATACAAAAAATTAGCCAGTTGTGGTGGCATATGCCTGTAATCCCAGCTACTCGGGAGGCTGAGGCAGGAGAATCACTTGAACCCAGGAGGTGGAGGTTGTAGTGAGCCAAGATTGCACCATTGCGGTCCAGCCTGAGCAACGAGAGCAAAACTCCATCTCAAAAGGAATGAGATCATGTCCTTTACAGGGACATGGATGGAGCTGGAAGCCATTATCTTCAGCAAACTAAAGCATGGACAGAAAATCAAATACTGAATGTTCTCACTTATAAGTGGGAGCTGAATGATGAGAACACATGAACACAGGGAGGAGAACAACACACACTGGGGCCTGTCAGAGGGTAATGGGTGGGAGGAGGGAGAGTATCAGGAAGAATAGCTAATGGATGCTGGGCTTAACACTTTGGTGATGGGATAATCTGTGTAGCTAATCACCATAGCATATGTTTAGCTATGTAACAAACCTGTACATCCTGTACATGTACCCCTGAACTTAAAAGTTAGAAATAATAAAAAATACCATTCAATCTATATGAAATGAAACAAGCATAACAGGAGAGATACGAAAAAAATTAAAACCAAGGGAAGGGAAATTTGTAATATAAAACAGTACTAAGCACTATTGGGGGTTTGACTTGGGAATCAGGGAAGGGTCAGTGGAATAAGTGGTATTTGAAATAAGGATGAGTTTTCATAAAGGAGAGTTGGCTGTGTCTCTTATGAGGAGGTTGAAAGTGTTTGCAAATGATTGAAAGAGAGCAGTGTGTGTAGGGGAATCATCCTTTCAAAGGTAGGTAAGTGCTTGCAGTTCACAGTAATTATTGTCATCTTTCCTCTCATTTGACTGTGGCAATATTCTCATGAAAAGGTCTTGGGTAAGTAGCATGATTTCCTTTTCAGAGGCTCTTGGGTAAAATGATGCTTCCAAACTCCCCACTTTGTAAGGGAAACCATGGCTTGAACCCACATGATATTTAAGTATAATAAAGCAACATGAAACTAGATCCAAATGGAAAGGTCAGGCACATGCTGCTCAGGTATAAACCTGGACAAAAATAGCTCTCAAACAAGAGACCTACTAACAATAGAAGACAGTCATGCTTGCACTGTATGTCCTAGAAGGTTGGAAACTGAAATTTCAATAGCAGACTGGGCATTTTAGGGAAAATTTCAAGGACACTGAACCAGAACCAACCAACACCAATGAGGTGGGTGGGAGTGACCTTTATTCTCTTACTCCTGGGAAGTTGTAACTTGCATGTAGCCATTTGGAAAGGATGTACCATACATCCAGGTATTTTTTAGTCCAAGCTTCTGAGACAAAGCTTTAAAGTTGGAAGAACTCTCAGCAGCCATCTTACTCGACACTTTCCAAAGAGTTATCTACAAAATGAGAATTCTACTGGGTGTTAGTAGGTAATATACAGAACAAAAAAAAAAAAAAAA
>NW_016806375.1:3559971-3576741 GCF_001698545.2 Rhinopithecus bieti | reverse complement strand
AAAAAAAGGAAGGTTTTGGTCAAATAGCTTTGAAAACTCTGGATAAACAAATATAAATATGTTTTAAATAAATGCTTTATTTTAGAATAGTTTTACATTTACAAAAATATCAGAAAAATAGTACGGAGTTTCCATACATCACAACCAGTTTTCTCTGTTATTAACATCTGACATTAGTCTGGTACATTTGTTATCATTAATGAACTAATATGGATACATCATTATTCATTACAGTTTATGCTTTATCCAGATTTTCTTAGTTTTTATTTTTATTTTTTGTCCTGATGTCTTTTTTTGTTCCAGGACCCCATTCACTATAGCATATTACGTTAAGATGCCACGTTTCTTGAGGCTCTTCTTGGCTACTGCAATTTATCAGGCTTTCCTTGTTTCAGATAACCTTGAAAGTTTTTAACAGTACTGGTCAAGTATTTTGTAGAATGACTCTCTAGTGAAATTTGTCTAATATTTTTCTCACAATTAGACTGGGATTATGACTTTTTTGGGAGTAAGACCATGTAGATAAAGTGCTATTCTCATTACATCATATTAAGGCTATATACTATCAGGATGACTTAACCATTGTTAGTGTTAATCTTGGTTAACTGGATTTGGTAGTGTTTGCTAATTTTCCCCACTTTAGAGTTGCTCTTGTTTTTCCTGCACTGCTGTAATTTTCAGAAGGAAGTCACTATGTGCAGCTGATATATAATGTGTGGAAAGTTATTCTCTGTCTCCTTGGGGCAGAGTATCTACATAAAGCATTTGGAATTTTTCAGCATGGGAGATTTGCCTATTCTCTTCCATTTATTAATTTAATCATTTATTTATATCAATGTAGACTCATAGATATTTACTTTATACATTGGGTTATAATTCAATATAATTTTATTGTGGTGCTCAAATTATTCCATCTTTGGCCACTAGGAGCCTAAGTTTCTTCCTATGTTCTTTTGACACACTTTCATCATTGTGGTTTTTTATTTGTTTTTTTTTTTGTTTGTTTGTTTGTTTTGTTTTGTTCATTTTAGCATGTGCATAGTTTATGACATAAGATGTTTCAGGCTAATTTTGTATATTTTCTGCTCTAGTACTAAAATCAGATATTTTCCAAGGAGTCTGTTTTTTAATATATGAATAGTATTAGAAACCAAGACCTGGGGCTATATATGCTTTTTGCAACTTGTGTGCCACTGCCTCCAGGAACTCTCAGCTGACAGATAAAAAAAAGTATATGTTTGTATTAATTGATGTATGTGCACCTATCTATAAATATTTCTGTATGTAACATCTGTATATATATTAAGCAAAACATAATTTCACATTGATGTCTCCAACTCTAATCCTTCACCCCACACAACATTTTAGCCTTCCCCTTGCTTGTCTGTAGTTTCCAGCTTTAGCAATGAAAACCTGGTTTCCATCATCTGTCATCCAATTAGTTAATTGTTGAATTCCAGTATATATGCTTAGAGGTTTCAGACTTGACTTCTACTCCCTGGGAAAAAAAAACCTTATCAACTGGAGTACAGTGTTTATGTATAGTTTCTTTTGTCTTTGATCTTATAGATTCCACTAATTTCTAATGTTAGTTTTATCCTACCCCTTTGAATGAGGCTGCTTTATGCATTTGTACTACAGTCTTTTGCTATATTCTGCATTCCATCCTGGGATTCCCCTACTTCCTAATTTTAAGAAAAATTTTGCATGCCTAACATATACCCCAATTCCAGACATCTAGAAGGGAAGCAGGTGTTCAATATACACCATATTGTTTGCAGGAGTAGTTAAGGCAAAGTGAGCCACTCTTATCAGTGCTTGGAATGGTGGAAACTCTTCTTACATCCGGGTTCCCAGATACTAGCAGAAGAGCAACCTTGCAAGCAGGTTTTCCTACGGTTAATAGTCTCAGGCCTACTATGTTAACTCTTACACACATTATATAATGAAATCACATGGCACACAGTCTTTTTCAGACTGGTAGCTTTCATTTAGCAATATGTATTTAAGATTCATCTGTATCTTTAAGTGGTTTGATAGTTTATTCATTTTTATCATTGAATAGTATTCCATTATTTGGGCGTACCAGTTGGTTTATTGATGCAGCTAATAAATGTCTTGATTGATTCCAGTTTTTGAAGATTATTAATAAAGCTGCTCTAAACATCTTGTGCAGGCTTTTGTGTGGACATAAATAGTCATATCAGTTGGATATGTAGAAGTGTGGTTGCTTGACACTGTGGTACGACCATATTCAGCCTCATGGGAGACTGCCAAACTGTCTTCCAAAGTGCATTCCCACTAGCAATAAATGAGAGTATCTGTTGCATGTCATCCTTGCTAGCAATTTAGTGCCAAGATTTTTTATTTTTTCCTTTTTAAAATATTTCAGCTATTCTAATAGGTATGTGGTAGTATCTTATTGTTGTTTTAATTTTATTTCCTTAATGACATACAATGTTAACATCTTATATCATTT
This sequence comes from Rhinopithecus bieti, assembly GCF_001698545.2. Classification (NCBI taxonomy): domain Eukaryota; kingdom Metazoa; phylum Chordata; class Mammalia; order Primates; family Cercopithecidae; genus Rhinopithecus; species Rhinopithecus bieti. The sequence continues at coordinate 3,574,262 of NW_016806375.1, read as the reverse complement.
GGTGAAGTATCTATTCACATCATTTGTGCATTTTTAAATTAGTTTCTTTTTTTTATTGAGTTTTAAAAGTTCTTCGTATATTTTAGATACAAGTTTCTTATCAGATATACATTTGCGAATATATTCTCCTAGTCTATTTCTTGTCTTTTTGCTATCTTAACAATGTATTTCATGGAGCAAAAGGTTTTAGTTTAAGTAAAGACCAACTTGCCAATGTTTATCTTTTATGGATTGTGCTTTTGTGTTGTATTTAAAATTCATTACCAAATTCAAGTTTTCCTATATTTTCTCCTATGATTTCTTCTGGAAGTTTTATAGTTTTGCTTTAACGTTTATATGATCCATTTTGAGTTAATTCTTGTATAAGATATGAGATCTGTGGATAGGTTTTTTTTGCATATGGATGTCCAATTGTTTTAGGACCATTTATCGAAAATACTACCATTTCTCCATTTAATTGACTTTGTGCCTTTGTCAAAAATTTATTCACAAGTGCCAGATATGGTGGCTCATGCCTATAATCCCAGCAATTTGGGAGGCCAAGGCAGGCATATAATTTGAGATCAGGAGTTTGAGACCAGCCTCGCCAACATGGTACAACCCTGTCTCTACTACAAATACAAAAATTAGCTGGGTGTGGTGGCGCATGCCTGTAATCCAGCTATTTGGGAGGCTGATGCAGGATAATTGCTGGAACCCAGGAGGCAGAGGTTGCAGTGAACAAAGATTGTGCCACTGCACTCCAACCTGAGTGACAGAGTGAGACTCTATCTCAAAAAAAAAAAAAATAGTTCACAATATTTGTGCGGGTCTATTTCTGGGATCTTCATTCTGTTACATTGATTTATGTTTCTTTTCTTTCACCACTACCACACTATCTCGATTACTATAGCTTTATAGTAAGTCTTAAAATTGAGTAATGTAAGTCTTCAAACTTTGTTCTTCTTCCATTTTATTTCAGTTATTTAAGGTCGGTTAGCTTTTCATGTAAACGTTAGAGTTTATTGATACCTGCAAAATGGCTTACATAAATATGTTTTTATTTCAGGGCTTCTCGGAACCATTAGTGTTCAAATGTGAATTATGAATATCCAAGAAAGATAAATACTTTGTAGCACTTTCCAAACTTATATGAATCTGAAATTCTATTTTATTTCTGGGCCTCTATTGCATGACTCCAGAGATGTTGCCCTTAATTTGACAAAACGAAACAATGAATCTCACTGAGAAAACGGTATCTTGCTAGTTTAATAATTTGATGAGAATCAAGGACTAAACTAAACACTTATTACTTTATTTTGTGGCTATGAATATATTTCAGTCACATCTGTCTGTGGCATATATCTTCACATATATCTCAGATAATCTTATAGTTAGTTACAAGCTCAGAGAAGCGTAACATAGATATTATCTGGCTTGAAAGATTTCAGTGATTCATGATAGATGAATAGCTTTTCATCTAACTTAGGCTTTCAAAAATAGTGATTAAAAGTGATTATATATTAAATATAGTTTTCTTCACATTTTGATGATGCAGCATTATACAATTTAATATTAAGGATAATAGTAACATAATTCTTATTATCCCTTACTTCCAGTGTTCATTGGCACTCATCCAATAAACATCATGGAGTTGGGGGACATTCACTGAAAACTATAAAGCAGTGAATTGAACATATTGAGGTAGGTATGAAGTCCATCAATCTCATTGAGCTTTCATTGCCTTTAAAATGCATTCCGCTGACTCTTCTCACTTTTCGAAGGGTAATGGCACTGTTTTGTTACTCTGTTCACCTAAATAGAGCTTACTAATGAGTGAATTAAAAGGCTTTCTTTAAGATGGTTAATATAATTGGCCTCTCAATTAAATGCTTCTTTTCTTCTGAACCTCCATCAACTTATTCAAGCACTTCTTAAAGGCCATTGAAGTCATCCTTGAGGTCCCCAGGCTAAGTGGTTACAGAAATGACAAGGTGTGTGCCTTTTTGATACCTTACCCTTTGCTTAATTTATGTCTTTTTATGGAAGTGGTAGGCAAGTTGAAAACATCACCAATGGATGGTTCTATTGGTGGACTGGTAAAATATCCAGATTATCAGTTTCTAATCATTTTGTGATCATGTGTTCTGTGGTGGGTTGAATAGTGCCGCCTAAAAAGAAATATACAAATTTGGCTGAGTGTGGTGGCTCACACCTGTAATCCCAGCACTTTGGGAGACTGAGATGAGTGGATCACTTGAGGCTAGGAGTTCGAGATTAGCCTGGCCAACATGGTGAAACCCTGTCTCTACTAAAAATATAAAAATTAGCTGGGCATGGTGGTGCATGCCTGCAGTCCCTGCTACTCAGGAGGCTGAGGCATGAGAATCATTTGGACCCTAGAGGTGGAGTTTGCAGTGAACTGAGAATGTGCCGTTGAATTCCAGCCTCAGCAACAGAGTAAGACTCTCTCTCAAAAAAGAAAAAAAAAAAAGAAAGCAAAAAGGAATATCCCAATTCTAACACTCATTAATATTGAATGTGACCTTACTTGGGATCTTGGCAGACGCTATTAAGTTAATGATATCAAGATGAGATCATATTGGATCATCTGGGTAGTCCTTAAATCCAATGGCAAGTGTCCTCATAAGAGAAAAAGAGGAGAAGATACAAGAAGAGGAGAAAGCCATATGAAGATGGAGGCAGAGGGTAGAGTTATATTAGAGAGAGTCAAATACCTGGAGCAACAGGAGCTGGAAGACGTAAGAAAGGATTCTTCCCTAGAGGCTTTGGAGGGAGCAGGGCCCAGCCAATACCTTGATCTTGAACTTCTCAAGTCCTCTTATTCTAGGACTATCAGATAATACATTTTTGTTGTTTTAAGCCACCAAATTTGTGATAATTTGCATATAACCTATGCACATCCTCCCGTATACTTTAAATCACCTCTAGAATACTTCTAATACAATATAAATGTTATGTAAATAGTTGTTATACTGTAGTGTTTTATTTGTATTATTTTATTGCTTTATAATTTTAATTTAAAAAATTTGAATATTTTCAACTCGTGGTTGGTACAGAACCTGTGGATTAGGAGGGCCAGAACTGTGTTCAGAACTGGCCCTCCAGGTATTAGATACTTAACATAGAATTCCCATTGTAAGCCCTTTGGCAAATTGCAGGTGTCAGAGAAGACAAGAAATAACCACTGGGGCACTTTTCAGAGCCCAAGGAGGCTTCACAATTAGACTAACAGCTTACAAGATAAGTTGAGTACAGCCAATTGAGAAGGATTGACCTAATTCTTCCTTTTTAATTACCTTAATTTTATGCATCAGGTAATTAATTGAATGACTTAGTGATTATAGCTGCTTTCTCTATCTTCAGCTAGGGATGAAAACAAATTGCCATCAGAAACATAGGTGGATGGGGGAAAAGGAGAGATTAGGGAATGGGTCAGAAATAGGAGTCTGTACAAACTCTATGCTCCATAGTGATACAAAAATCACTGTGGTCTTTTGCTTCTGAAGAATGTATATGTCTTCCTGGTAAGAGGAAAGGAAAGAGAATGCTCACAGATTCTAGGACTAGAGTTTAACTTTGACGTTTTGGGCCAGATATTATTGCAGGAGGCAGCGGGGCTGTCATGTCCATTGTAGGATATTTAGCAGTGTCTTTGCCTCTGTCCACTAGATATCAGTTCTCCATTCTCCACAAGTTATTACAAATAAAAATGTTTTCAGACATTGCCAAATAACCCCCTGGGGTCTTCCCAGAGACAGAAGATCATCCCCAGATGAGAACAACTGGACTAGACTGCTGATGAGGTTAACCATTTGTTACAGGGCTGCTTTATGCAGCTATACAAGCTGTGCAGTGACAATTTCGTGGAGCACCATTCTCACAGACTTCAATATTGTTGTGACAACTTACTTCAGATTTTTAAAAATATCTGCAACCCAAGGGTTTGGCCTTTAATGTTGAGCCTTTGTAGGCTAAGAACATGTACTTTTCAATTTAAATACAGTGTAAAAAATTTGTGAAAGCTGTATGCCCATCAGAATATCTGATAACTTTAACTTCTTAGAAGATGAGTCACTGGGATCACATTGATTTCTGCCAGTGTTCTTGCCTTCCTCCTCACTATTGCCTAGACCTTATTATAGGTTAAGCATCTGAAATTCACAAAATAAATCTGAAATGCTCCAAAATTCAACACTTTTTGAGTGCTAACATGATGTTCAAAGGAAATGCTTATTTTGTAGCTTTTCAGATTTCAGATTTTCAGATTTGGGATACTCAATCAGTACAGTGCACATATTCCAAAATCTGAAAAAAATCTGAAATCCAAAACACTTCTGGCCCCAACCATTTTGATAAAGGAATATTCAACCTGTATCATCAGTAACTGTGTCACCTCTGAAATCTTTATTTCAAATATCTTACTCCCTGATTGCCAACTTCTGTGCTTTTTGTCTTGATTCATCTAGTCCTCTCTCTACAACAATATTTTCATCCCAACTGGGTCTCCAATGCACTGACCTCACCATTTTACCCCTGACTATTCTTTTACCTACATTTGCCTTTGTACCGAGTTTAGATGCTCTTGTCCATCATGGTAATCATTCCCTTGTAAACATCCTCAATGACCTTGACTTTCTGGCCCTCTGATATGTTGGTATGGCCAAACCCAATTCAGATTGAATTTAATTATTTGCCTTGTCTGAACCTGAATTTAAACAGATGAGCATTTGTGCCCAAATGAAAAACACACATATGGTGTCCACTTATCTGATAACCTGGGCCTGAACAAATAGAAGCAGGGGGAACTTTCTCATATACACATGATCAAATCCAGAACATACCATTGTTTGGATCCATATTTTTGTTTTCCATATTTTCAGTGCTTCTACCAAGAGTCAGTCTCCTGTGCTTTCTGTACCAGAGACTGTAACTTCCTCAATGATTCACTTCTGTGGTTTCCCCTACCTTTGACAGCACAGTTTCTTCCTTTTAACCAAATTATTCCAATTGCATATGAACACACTGTGGATTCTCACATTTTACATTGCCCTCCCATGATCCACATTCTACTTCTTCATTATCCTATTTCTCTCTTCTTCTTCTTAGTAAATAAGCTTAAAGGAGTGGGCTGTTTTCATTGCATCAGGTTTCCTGTCTTCCACTGTTTCTTTAATCTACTCCAATCTTGCTTTTACCATCATTACTTCTCCAAAACCATTCCTGTGCATGATAATCCTGTTGCCAAAACGGGTGGATATTTCTTTGAATTCTTTTTCACCATTTACTATTGACCTTTTCTTGAAGCTGTTCTTTCAGTTTCTAGAATACCACTCTCTCTTAATATCCCTCTTGGCTCTTTAATCATCCTTTTTTGTCTTTTTGTTTGCTGGTTCTTTCTTCTCAATCCTACATTTAGTTGTTAAACTTCTCTACCTGTTGGTTCTGGATGATCTTCTGTGTCTACACTTTCACGTACAGTGACCTCATTCACTCCATGGCTTTAAATGCCAGATGGACAAAGATGGCCCTGAAATTTATAACTACAATACTATATTCTTTCCTATGTTCCAGATGTGTATATCCAGTTGACTCTTTACTATCTCTAATTGGATATATTATAGGTATGTCAAATTCACATTGTCAAAACAGTGTTTTAAAATTTCTTTTTTTTCTTCTTCCAGGTTCCTCTTCAACACTTTCTCATCTTAGTAATTGACACCCTCACCCACTCAGCTACTCAACCCAAGAACCCAGAAGTCAACCTTGATTTGTTACTTACTTTCATTCCCTGCCTGTAATTCTTCAGCATGACTTTTCATTCTGTTTCTGAAATATATCTTATTTCCCTTGTCAAAAGGGAACAAATACCAGACATTTATTAAAGTTGGCAAGACAGATTTTATTCAGACTACTTCAATGGGGGAGAGAGACACAGTATACCCTGAGCTTAACTCCAGCTAAGACAAAGGTGACAGAGGGTTTTAAAGGGAAAACAGAGAAAACACAAAGGAGCTCTGGGGAAGTGAAAAGGAGGAAATAAAAGAAAAGATTGGGGAGCTGTGGAGCAATAGAAAATTACAGAGGGCAGTAAGTGAAAAATTACTGAAAATGGTTTGGGATTGTAGGTTGGAACAATGTATATTTCGTGGTTTGGTGGCATTGTGTGTCACCTTAAGGGACGTGGTATAGTGCAGGTGGCAGCCAGGCTAAAGTTTAGTCATGTCTTTTAGCACAATCTTTGGGCAGATCCTTTGTGCTGTGTGGAAGTTCATACCCTCTTCACTGTTACCACCTTATCTGTCATCTATCATCTGGTCTTTTGAAAGGGTCTCTTCAGTGGTCTCCTTGCACCTATTTTTCCCCAGTATAAACAAAATTGTGTGTTAACTATGGAAATGCAAGTCAAAACCACAATGATGTACCACTTCACACCCACTAGAATGGCTATAATAACAAATAAAAATAAAGACATAACAAGTGTTGGTGAGTATGTGGAGAAATTGGAACCTTTATACATTGCTACTGGGTGTTAAAATGATACAGCTACTTGGAAAACAGCTCGGCAGTTTCTTAAACATAGAGTTACCATATGACCCAGCAATTTCCTTCCTGGATAACTACTCAAGAGAAAGAAAACATATGTACACACACACACACACACACACACACACACACACACACACACACACAGAGTACCCAAATGTTATTGTCTATTCATTATGGATCACAGAAGGGCTGTCTTTATTGCAGTCACTCAGGGATCTGGGATGACGGAGCCACCACCAATTTCAACAATTGTTGATTGTTATTGTACAGGGAAAGCATCCTCTGGCAGATCTTGTATTAGCAGTTGATACTCTTTACTTCTACTCACAATTTAGAGGCTAGAACTAGTCATGTGTCCCCATCTAATTCAAGAACAAGGAAGTGCAATCCTACATTGTGCTTGTGAGGTAGGAAACCAGAAATGGTCAGTGAACAGGTGAATGACTATTCAAGACCCACTCCAGGGCCTGAGACCTTGCTGTTCTCTCGTGTTGGTATGATGTTCCTTCACCTCTGCGCAGAGCTGGCTCCTTTTCATCCTTTGGTTCTAGAATTTCCCTTAGAGAACGTCTGTGGTTAAGTCAGTTCCAAGCAGTGCCTTAATTTTGTCCCCATTTCTTTTGAGCTCTTTATCCCATCCTCCAATGTGTTGTTATAACCCTGCTTACGTCATAATCTAAAATTATTTTGTATATTTCTTTGCTTATTTTTTACTGACTATTCTCCCTAGAATGTAAACTTTTTGAGGTTATAGTGTATATTCTTCTCTTATTCAATTCCTGAATCTCCAACATTTAGAACAATGCCTAGCAAGCTCATAATAGAAAATCAATAAATATTCATTAAATAAGTGAATGAATATGCTTTTTTACCTTTCTAGCATTTTTTAATGCTGTTCCTTCTTCCTTTCTCAGACAAAATACTATGTATTATCTAATGTTCTAAGCTTAATGTCATCCTCTCCATAAACCCTTCCCCTAGTCACGGGGTAATTTCGAAGTGAACCATGCTCTCATAAAATTTTACCTATTCCTTTTTGGGTACCAGATACTCTGCCTTGCATCTTTGTAGTTGTATGCATGACTCTCCGCCATTTCCTATTCCACATCTTGGATTAGATTTATACAGCTTTAATACAAAGTATTCTACCTTATGAATGTTTTATGTCTCAGTACCAAGCCTATTCAACAAATATCTACCAACCAATTGCGTTCTAGGAAATATTCTAAATGCTGGGGATACAGTAGTGAACAGCTCTGGGGAGGCTCATTTGCTACGGGGGCACACAGAACAACCAACAAATAAATATATAACTGGAAGTGATAAGCACTTGGAATAAAATTAAAGTAGGATAAACGGGACAGACAGTGAAGGAGGAGTGGTTAATTTAAAAACATTGGTCAGAGAAAGTTTTTCTGAGATGTGATACTTGAATAGAGCTCTGCATGAAATGAAGATGCAAGCCATCCATGCACCTGGGAGAAATATGTTACAGATAAGCCCAACAGCAAGTGCAAAGGCCATGATAAATAAGCCAGAAGAAGCCTAGTATAACTCATATGCATTGGAATGGGGGAGAAGGCAGAGAGTTGTTGGGACCACATTTTACTTTGTAGGCCATGCAGTGGGTCTGGGTTTTGTTTTAAATATGTTGGCATGCCATTAGTAGATTTTGAACAGATTAAGGTGGTTTAAAGCATCAAATCAACCACGAGAGTCTCCTCCATGGAGAATAGTCAAGAGTGGGGGCAGCAAGAGTGGAATAAAAAAAAAAAAAAAAAAAAACAGTTAAGAAGCTATTTGATAGACCAGATGGGAAAGGAAGGTAGCTTGGATTAGAGTAGTAGTGCAGAAATGTTTGAGAAGTGGTCAGAAGGTGAGAGTGATATTCAGGGAGTCAAGGAAGAAAGTGTTTCAATAGAGAGGAGAATTAAAAAACATCAATGCTGCTGAGAAGTTGAACAAGAAGAGGATAAATAATTGATACCTGGAGGTCATTGGTGAGCTTGATGAGTGTGACTTTCCTGGAGCAATGGAAAGGAAAGCCTGAGTGAAGTGATTCCAAGAAAAGGTGGAATATGAGACGTGGAGACAGAGAATATAGATTGGTGCAATTTTGCTAGTAAACAAGAAGCATATAAATGAGAGGGGATTATAAGGATTATAATGTGAAATGCATAATTACTTAAATAATTAACATATTATTTTTAAAACAACACATCTCCTCATTCCATTAACTTCTCCCTATCCCCAGGGAAGAGAAAGACCTTCTGTATGTGAGGGACAAAACAGACTCCGGGGAGACCAGTCAGGGCACTTTGCTTAGAGAAAAGGCGCTAGAGGGAAGCACAGGAAAAGTGGTAGAAACGCACTGGGGCAAAGTCTCTCATGTCCATTTTAGGATCTCTCTCTCTCTGTCTTGCCTATCCTTTCTTGGCTATGACACTGTTTTCTCCCATTTTGGGTTTCTGCCCAGTACTTCTGAATTCTACTTTCCCAAAAGCCAGTTGTCCTGGCAAGAATGCCTTGTTGCAGATGGAAAAGGCAGGGGTAATCAAAATAATGAAAATGAAAGCTAAAACAAAGTCTAATTATTTTATGTTAAAATGTGAATTGATTCTGTTTTTTACCTCCGATATTTTCCTCATCAAAGAAATAAGACTTTAAAAAATGGAATCAGGTTATGGACCTAGAAGAAAATGACAGAAAACAAAAGCAAACAAAAAATCACTTGACTGTTTTAGTGTATACCAGGGGTCAGCAAACTACAACCCACAGGCCAATCTGGCCTGCCATCTGTTTTTGTAAATAAAGCTTTATTGGAACACAGCCATGCTTATTTATTTTCATATTGTTGATGCCTACTTTTGTGCTACAATGTCAGCATTGAGTAGTTGTGACAGAAAGTATATGGCTGTAAAAGCCTAAAATATTTACTATCTGGCCCTCTAGAGAAAATGTTTGATGACCTCCTCACTTACACTAACATTTCTCAAAATGTGCCCTCAGTGACATTACCTCAGTGGGGTACCATGAGCACACAAGATTGGAAAATTTCAAATTAAATAAGGGTAAGCAAATTTATTCAATGTAGGACTCATGGAGGCTTACATGTGTCACTATGAATTATGAGTCTCTAAAAGGAAGACAGTGTTCTTTGTAGGTTTAAAGGTAAGATCTTAGGGGAATTAGGAGGGGAATTTAGTACTGAATTCTAAATATGCCTAGATCCTGGCCTGGAAGACACCTCTTCTTTTCATAGAATTCTGGTTAAGTAAAATCTATAAGGAAAAATGGAGTGAGAACAAACATACCATTTTATTAATAGTTCTTCAAGTAGCCAATGCCCCAATATAGGGCTCCCATGTAAATGATCATGTTGAAACACACAATACATAACTTAATGCATACAAGTGGCTTCCTATCTTCCCCTAGTTTAAATCTTTAAATATTACCAACTCATGCCAGGCTCATGGATAAAGGAAGCTGAGTAAATGAATGGAGAGCAATATAGCAGATCTTAGGTCTTCACCGGCTTTGGTCTAACTTATGTGTCTGGAGGAGGGAGAAAGAAGAGATGACAATCAGTCACACCTGCACAGAAACAGCAGTGTAAATGGAAGTGTGGGACAGCACTGCAGCCTTGTTTATGCTTTTAAGACACAGTGATTGTATGCAATCATAATAACAGTCCAGTCACTATCCCAAAACTCTGAGTAATATACTATACAATTCTTCCTTCTTTACTGCTGTCAGACAATTAAAAGTCATGAGCAAAAGTTCCCCGGCATGGTAACAGGATGCTGTAGTATGTTCTTTCCCTACAGTTTGCTGGCGTTCCCTAACTTATCTGACTTCAATATCCTTTGCTTTTCACAAAACTCATAGTGAGACCAATCTTCTGGAAAGAACCCACTTGATCTTTAGCGGGCATAAGAATTTACTGGAGATTTTTGATTAATAATAATTCCCATAACTGTAGTCCAGCTGAAAGATTGCATTTCAGCAGGTTCAGGAGCCTGCATTTTTTTTTAAAACTCCCACTTGGTTCAAGAACAGGTAGTCCACTGGTCATAATTTGAGAAACAATGGTCTCAATGTTAGCTGGAGAAGCAAAAGGAGTCCTTAAGCTACTGTGTACTTCTGCCCTACTTAGCAGAGAAGGCTGGAGTAAAACTCCAGGCTGGTAACTATGCTTGAGTTAAATCGTGCTACCTATCATCTTTGGAAACCTCTGACACAGGTAAGGAGTTGGCCTAGACTTTTAGTTTGAAATTTTGGCAAACTGAACTCTCTGAGACATAACTCATAAACCAGATCTAGAAAACCTGGAGAGTCTGAAAGATTGTAGGGGCACTTTGTGTGTCAGAATTGGTTGAATCATTTACATAAGGAAACAATAGTTGGAGGACTTTTTAGGGTTACTCTCAAGAAAGATTAAAATTCAGTTTTCTGTGTTATTTAAATATGCTGTCTCGAAATTTATAGTATCTCTCTTTTTGTAAGTCACTAATAACGTTAAGAATGGTAGAGATGACATGAAAGATCTTGCATGATTTGCAGGCAGTTTTCAAGAGAAATAAAGACTTATGAGAACAACTCAAATTAAGCTGTCTGAAAAGAGAATGAACTGCCTTGGTAGCCAGCAAACTTACATAATGAAAAAATGTACAAGCATAAGATAGATTGTAGAGGGAATTCAAATATCTCACCAGTTCTAAGGTTCTATATTTTAAAGTTCTCAATTTTAAAATTCTTACCAGCTCTGAGATTCTGAGTCTGTTGTATAATCATTTCATACCTTCCTTTTGGATGACAATGCCAATTTTATATTTTATTTCAGTAAATATAATTTACATGTCCACTTGGGGGTAGTAAAGTATTTTTCCAGTATCTCTAGGGATTCGTCAGTATTTCCTCTGCACATCCATTAGATGCAAGTAAAAATAGTACCAACTAGATCTTGTACTATTTCTTTCAGTTTATAAATGACAGTTTCTTCTGGTGCATATGTAAACACAGTAGAAATTATGGGCAACCATGTTTCGTTTTATTTTTCTATTTTTTCTTTTTCTGTAATGCCCAGAGAGTTAAAAACATACAAATTACAGTGATTTTATCAGCAACAAATATGCCCAGAGTAGGTCCAGGCTGAATGGCATTAAAGTTAATTCTATAATGGTCCCATTACATTTAATTTAATTTAATTCGAAATAAAACAGTCCCAAGGTGGCTTGAAAGTTTCTGTGTTATAAAGATATGCCAATAGTTGAGTCCTTCTCCTCCTCCTAAATAATTTCAAGATTATTAAATTTTTACTGTAATAACAGTAACTTAAATTACACCAATACCCAGTGGCTTAAGACAACACCTTTTTTTTAAAAAAAGTTATTATTTCACACTTTCTGTGGATGAGAAATCCAAGTGTAGGTTAGCTGGGTGTCCCTGGCTCCAGGTCTTTCACAAAACTACAATGAAGGTATCCACTGGGGCTGCAGACATTTCATGGCTTAACCAAGGAGGGGTCTACCTCCAAGCTTACTGGCAGCTGGTTTCTTCAGAGAGAACTATCCAAGAGAGGGAGAGAGAGAGAGGGAGGTATGCCCAGGAGAGAAGTCAGTCTTTTTGTAACCTATTCTTGAAAGTGACATCCTGGCCGGGCAGCAGTGGCTCACGCCTGTAACCCCAGCACTTTGGGAGGCCGAGGTGGGTGGATCACTTGAGGTCAGGAGTTCCAGACCAGCCTGGCCAACATGATGAAAGCCCATCTCTACTAAAAGTATAAAAATTAGCCGGGTGTGGAGGCATACACCTATAATCCCAGCTACTTAGAAGGCTGAGGCAGGAGAATCATGTGAACCTGTGAGGTGGAAGTTGCAGTGAGCTGAGATGGCACCACTGCACTGCAGCCTGGGCAACAGATTGAGCCTCGATCTAAAAATAAAATAAAATAAAAAGAACATCCTGTCCTTTCTGCTATATTCTATTCATTAGTAAAAAGTCAATAAGTCCAGCCCACACTCAAGGAGAGAAATTACACAAGGACATGAATACTAAAAGGTGGAGATCATTGCAGGGGTCCATGTTGTAGGCTGCCTAACATAGATAGATTTTACAACTAAATAGTTTTAAATTATTTCTCATTTGAAAAGTTACTATTACTAAGTTAATATAAAAGTTAATATTACTAAGGTAATATTCCTCAGTTAATCAGATTTCTATTTTATGGGCAGGGAAACAAAAATGTGTCTTGCACTGGTAGTCAGTAGACATGGATATCAGTTCTTCCTCTGTGTTGAGCAGCTGCAACACCTCAGGCACATTATACAAGTACTGAATCTTGATTCCTCTGTCAATGAAGAAAGGCAGTTTGAGTATACTCTTTAAGGTCCTTTCTAGCTTGGAAATTCTTTTTCAACAAAAAATCAAATTCTCTTCTAAGAACATCTAACTGTCTTTCCTCTAGACCAGAGTTTCTCAACCTCAGCACTATTGAAATTTTGGGTCAGATGATTTTGGGGGCCATCCTGGACGTTGTAGGATGTTGCACTGAAACCCTGGCCTCTACTTACCAGACATCAAAAGACATTCAAAAATGTCTTCAGACACTGGGGATTGAATCTAACATGCAAATATAATATCCTTTTCTATAATATCTTGATTTTTTTCCATCAAGAAAAAATCTATAAATCAATACACAGGTGTTAATAATGTAAACGTAATTTTTAGTTTAAAATATAAGTGATCTTTTGAGGCAGAAAGTCATGGCCTGGAGGTGAGAGAGTGTTTCTAGTGACTGTGTCAGGAATTGGGGGTGGAGAAGTCACACTATTTGTACTAAGCATGAATCATGCACACTCACAGAAAATGAAATGACTAGAGAAAAATCTCTAGGAGCCACAGAAGCAATTGTGTGAAAGTATGTGTGAGTTACTGTGATGGATCATTTTATTTAAATTTTATTTTATGTTAAGTTCTGGGATATATGTGCAGGACATGCAGGTTTGCTACATAGGTAAATGTGTGCCATGGGGATCTGCTGCGCCTATCAACCCATCACCTAGGTATTAAGCCTCACGTACATTAGCTATTTGTCCTGATGCTCTCCCTCCCCTATCCCCCCAACAGGCCCCAGTGTGTGTTGTTCCCCTCCCTGTGTCCATGTGTTCTCATTGTTCAGCTCCCACTTATGAGTGAGAACATGCAGTGTTTGGTTTTCTGTTCCTGTGTTAGTTGGCTGAGCATGATGGCCTCCAGCTTCATCTACATCCCTGCAAGGGGCATGATCTCATTTCTTTTTATGGCTGCATAGTATTCCATGGTGTATATGTACCACATTTTCTTTTTTTTTATTATTTTTTTCTTTTTTTTTTTATTATACTTTAAGTTCTAGGGCACAGGTGCATAACGTGCAGGTCTGTTACATATGTATACTTGTGCCATATTGGTGGGCTGCACCCATCAACTCGTCAGCACCCATCAGTTCATCATTTATATCAGGTATAACTCCCAATGCAATCCTTCCCCTCTCCCCCCTCCCCATGATAGGCCCCAGTGTGTGATGTTCCCCTTCCCGAGTCCAAGTGATCTCATTGTTCAGTTCCCACCTATGAGTAAGAACATGCGGTGTTTGGTTTTCTGTTCTTGTGATAGTTTGCTAAGAATGATGGTTTCCAGCTGCATCCATGTCCCTACAAAGGACGCAAACTCATCCTTTTTTATGGCTGCATAGTATTCCATGG
>NW_016806375.1:3527135-3558986 GCF_001698545.2 Rhinopithecus bieti | reverse complement strand
CCTTCCTGTTTGATAGTTTTCCTTCTAACAGTCAGGACCCTCAGCTGTAGGTCTGTTGGAGATTGCTTGAGGTCCACTCCAGACCCTGTTTGCCTGGGTATCAGCAGCAAAGTTTGCAGAAGATAGAATATTGCTGAACAGCGAGTGTACCTGTCTGATTCTTACTTTGGAAGCTTCCTCTCAGGGGTGTACTCCACCCTGTGAGGTGTGGGGTGTCAGACTGCCCCTAGTGGGGGATGTCTCCCTGTTAGGCTACTCAGGGGTCAGGGACCCACTTGAGCAGGCAGTCTGTCCGTTCTCAGATCTCAACCTCTGTGTTGGGAGATCCGCTGCTCTCTTCAAAGCTGTCAGACAGAGTCGTTTGTGTCTGCACAGGTTCCTGCTGCTTTTTTTGTTGTTGTTCTTTAGCTGTGCCCTGTCCCCAGAGGTGGAGTCTACAGACACAGGGAAGTTTCCTTGAGCTGCTGTGATCTCCGCCCAGTTTGAGCTTCCCAGCGGCTTTGTTTACCTGCTTAAGCCTCAGCAATGGCAGGCGCCCCTCCCCCAGCCTCGCTGTTGCCTTGCAGTTAGATTGCAGACTGCTGTTTTAGCAATGAGGGAGGCTCCATGGGCGTGGGACCCTCCCGGCCAGGTGTGGAATATATTCTCCTTATGTGCCCATTTGCTTAAAGCGCAGTATTGGGTTGGGAGTTACCCGATTTTCCAGGTGTTGTGTGTCTCAGTTCCCCTGGCTAGGAAAAGGGATTCCCTTCCCCCTTGTGCTTCCCAGGTGAGGCGATGCCTTGCCCTGCTTCAGCTCTTGCTGGTCGGGCTGCAGCAGCTGACCAGCACCGATTGTCCGGCACTCCCTAGTGAGATGACCCCAGTACCTCAGTTGAGAATGCAGAAATCACCGGTCTTCTGTGTCGCTCGCGCTGGGAGTTGGAGACTGGAGCTGTTCCTATTCGGCCATCTTGATCCGCCCCCACCACATTTTCTTTATCCAGTCTATTGTTGATGGGCATTTGGGTTGATTCCATGTGTTTGATTGTGTTAATAGTGCTGCAATAAACATATGTGTGCATGTATCTTTATAATACAGTGGTTTATATTCCTTTAGGTATATACCCAGTAATGGGATTGCTGGGTCAAATGATATTTCTGGGCCGGGCACGGTGGCTCACGCCTGTAATCCCAGCACTTTAGGAGGCCGAGGCAGGCAGATCATAAGGTCAGGAGATCGAGACCATTCTGGCTAACATGGTGAAACCCCGTCTCTACTAAAAATACAAAAAATTAGCCAGGCATGTGGTGGGTGCCTGTAATCCCAGCTGCTCAGGAGGCTGAGACGGGAGAATGGCATGAAGCCAGGAGGCAGAGCTTGCAGTGAGCTGAGATTGCGCCACTGCACCCCAGCCTGGGCGACAGAGCAAGACTCCGTCTCAAAAAAAAAAAAAAAAAAAAAAAATAGATATTTCTGGTTCTAGATCCTTGAGGAATTCCCACACTGTCTTCCACAATGGTTGAACTAATTTACATTCCCATTGTAAAAGTGTTCCTTTTTCTCCACAGCCTTGCCAGCACCTGTTGTTTCCTGACTTTCTAATAATTGCCATTCTGACTGGCATGAGATAGTATTTCATTGTAGTTTTGATTTGCAATGATAAGTGATGCTGAGCTTTTTTTGCATGTCTGTTGGCTGCATGAATGTCTTCTTTTGAGAAGTGTCTGTTCATGTCCTTTACCCACTTTTAGATGGAACTGTTTTTTCTTGTAAATTTGTTTAAGTTCCTTGTAAATTCTGGATATTAGACCTTTGTCAGATAGGTAAATTGAAGAAAATTTCCCCCATTTTGTAGGTTGCCTGTTCACTCTGTTGTTGTGGGAAGTCAGGGACCCTGAACAGAGGGACCAGCTGGAGGCATGGCAGGGAACATAAATTGTGAAGATTTCATGGACATTCATCAGTTCCCCAAATTAATACTTTATAATTTCTTATGCCTGTCCTTACTGCAGTCTCTGAACATAAATTGTGACGATTTCATGGACATTTATTAGTTCCCAAATAATACTCTTATAATTTCTTATGCCTGTCTTTACTTTAATCTCTTAATCCTGTTATCGTCATAAGCTGAGGATGTACGTCACCTCAGGACCACTGTTGTACAAACTGATTGTAAAACATGTGTGTTTGAACAATATGAAATCAGTGCACCTTGAAAAAGAACAGAACAACAGCGATTTTCAGGGAACAAAGGAAGACAGCCATAAGGTCTGACTGCCTGTGGGGTCGGGCAGAATAGAGCCATAGTTTTCTTCTTGCAGAGAGCCTATAAACGGATGTGCAAGTAGGAGAGATGTCATTAAATTCTTCTCCAAGCAAGGAATATTAAATATTCTGACCCTAGGAAAAGAATTACATTCCTGGATGGAGGTCTATAAATGGCTGCTCTGGGAGTGTCTGTCTCATGCAGTTGACATAAGGACTGAAATACACCCTGGTCTCCTGCAGTACCCTCAGGATTATTAGGGTGTGGAAAAAATCCCATCCTGGTTAATTTGAGGTCAGACCAGTTCTCTGCTCTTAAACCTTGTTTTCTGTTTTCTAAGATGTTTATCAAGACAATAAATGCACAGTTGAACATAGACCTTCATCAGTAATTCTAATTTTGCCTTTTACCTTGTGATCTTCGCTTTGCCCTTTGCCTTGTGATCTTTATTGGCCTCAGAAGCATGTGATCTTTGTGACCTACTCCCTGTTCGTACACCCCCTCCCCTTTTGAAATTCTTAATAAAAACTTGTTGGTTTTGCTGCTCAGGGGACATCATGGACCTACCAATATGTGATGTCACTGGAGGCCCAGCTGTAAAATTCCTCTCTTTGTACTCTTTCTCTTTATTTCTCAGACCAGCTGACACTTTAGGGAAAATAGAAAGAACCTACGTTGAAATATTGGGGGCAGGTTCCCCCGATACTCTGTGAAGAATGTCAATAGTAGTTTAATGGGAATAGCATTGAAGCTATAAATTACTTTGGGCATTACAGCCATATCGATTCTTCCTATCCACAATGATGGAATGTTTTTCCATTTGTTTGTGTCCTCTCTTATTTCCTTGAGCAGTGGTTTGTAGTTCTCCTTGAAGAAGTCCTTCATATCCCTTGTTAACTGTATTCCTAGGTATTTTATTCTCTTTGTAGCAATTGTGAATGGGAGTTTATTCATGATGTGGCTCTCTGCTTCTCTATTGTTGGTGTATAGGAATGCTTGTTACTTTTGCACATTGATTTTGTATCCTGAGACTTTGCTTAAGTTGCTTATCAGCTCAAGGACCTTTTGAGCTGAGATGATGGGGTTTTCTAGATATAGGATTATGTCATCTTCAAACAGAGACAATTTGACTTCCTCTCTTCCTGTTTGAATACGCTTTTCTTTTTTTCTTGCCTGATTGCCCTGGCCAGAACTTCCAATACCATGTTGAATAAGAGTGGTGAGAGAGGGCATCCTTGTCTTGTGCCAGTTTTCAAAGGGAATGCTTCCAGCTTTTGCCCATTCAGTATGATATTGGCTGTGGGTTTGTCCTAAATAGCTTTTATTATTTTGAGATATGTTTTTGCTCTGTGATGGTTAATTTTATGTGTCAACTTGACTGGGCCACAAGACACCTAGACATTTTGGTCAAACATTAGTGTTGGTGTGCCTATGAGGGTGTTTCTGGATGAGATTAACATTTAAATTCATCTGAATGTTAGATTGAGTAAAAGAGATTGCCCTTCCTAATGTGAGTGGGCCTCATCTAACCAACTGAAGATCTGAATAGAACAAAAATGCTGAGTAAGAGGGAAGTTCTCCTGCTTGACTGCTTGGGATGGAACTTTGTTTTTCTGTCCTTGAACTGAAGCTTATACCATTGCCTTTCCTGGGTCTTTAGTCCTTAGACTCAGACGGGAATTACACCATCATCTCTCCTGGATCTCCAGATCTCCAACTACAGATGTTGGGACTTCTCAGTTTCTATAATCATCTGAGCCAGTCTTTCCTTCCTTCTTCCCTTCCCTTCCCTCCCTCCTTTCTTCCTTTCCTTTCTTTTCCTTTCCTTTCCTTCCTTCCTTCCTTCTTTTCTTTCTTTCTTTCTTTCTTTCTTTCTTTCTTTCTTTCTTTCTTTCTTTCTTTCTGTCTTTCTTTCTTTCTTCTTTCTTTCTTTTTCTCCTTCCTTCCTTATTTTCCTTCCTTTCTTTTTTTCTTTCTTTTTTATCTATTTATCTATCTAACACCATCATCCATCTATCTATCCATTCATTCATCCATTCTACTGGTTCTCATTCCCTGGAGAACACTAAGGAGAGTTATGATAAGAGTTATGGTCATGGAAAACTTCTAGAAGGGATGAGATGAGAAGAAGGTGGACAGAAGAATTTTAGGTGAGTTGCAACTTTTCTAAGCATCATATTCCAGAACCTGGCACTTTATAACACTTGAAAAGTTTTTCCATCTAGCCTGGGTTTCTCCTGTTGCCATCCTCAGCTCATAGGCTCAACACGGAATCCCTCCTTGACCAAACTTTTGTCAGGCTCCTTTGAGCCTTGTTTTTACTAGGCCTCTCTGTGGCCTCCATCTTTGGCCAGCTGAGGCCAGTTTTAGCTAGAATCCTACTAAGCTGTTTTATAGACCTTGATATCCAGTCAGGCTTCTTTTTCACATGTTTTTAATCTAGTCAACTCTCTCAGCCTCCTAATACCTAATAAAGTTCCTCTTGGCAATTTTTATTGTCTCCCTCACCCTGATTGTTGGTTATAAATTCCTACTTGTCTCAGTCATATTTGGAGTTGAGTTCAATTTCTCTCACCTATGGCACTAGTCTCTCCCCCATTGTAATTGTGTTGAATAAAGCCTTGCTTGCCATTACTAACAAGTTTCCAGTGCAATTACTTTTTCTTTTACACCATTAGGAAATGGCACTCCATTAAGTAAAAATTACAGGGTGAAGTTTGAGACTGAATTCTAAGACATTCTTTCAATTTCAGTCAAAGCATGATTTTAGATTTTTAAAAATCCCAGGGTGAGCCACCCAACAGTTACCAAGCGTATTTTAAAGCTATGTCCTTCTGTTGTCAAGAATTTGGTATGTGTGTAAGGAATACAAGTTATTTTTTAAAGCTAATCAAATTAGATAGATAAACCTGTTAATGAAATTCTCTTAAATGAGATCCAAAGACCATTATTACACATTGAAGAAGTATGCTTTTTTATGTTATAATTTATTTTCTAAATTATACAGGCTATAATCACTCTTCATTCATTAAAGGTAGTGAAGTATGGAAGGAGCCATGGGCCCACGTCAGGAGAAATCAGTCCTGATATGAACCTATTGACTCATTGTTTCATCTCTGATAAGCCATATTTCCTTTTTGTGCTTTAGAAAGTTGGTATAGATTTGTAGCTAAGAGCTGGAGGTCTAGACTTAGAACTAATTGGCTGAATTAAATCTCATCTTCAACATTTATTAGCTGTGTAACTGTGGGTTAATCACTTAAGCCCTCTGTTTCAATGTATTTTTGTTCTGTGGGATGGGGATTATAATAGTGTCCATCTCTTGGTAAGGTAAAAATGGATGATAAATGTAAAGCTCTTAGTAGAGTAGATAGAAAACTCTCAAGTAACATTATGGATACATAAAAGAACTGTTGAACTAGATAATCTTGAAGGCTCCTTCATTTTCTAAATGTCTATAAAATGCATAATGTATATTGGAGTTCAAAATAGGCTGCCTGTCTCTCTTGAATCAGGGTCACAGTTAAGAAGAGATAGTGTAAGAATGACTATAAATTTCCTTTCAGTCAGTAATCTGAAAACCTTATAATGTGTTTATAGTGCATTTCCACACTCTAAAAAATTAGTCTCCAGCTAAGTAGAGGGGAATGTGGAAAATTTGCATCTTTTACAGTGAATCCTGTGGGATATTTAAAACAGATCTATAGGAAAGATAAGTAGATCTGTTGCTATTTTCTGCACTAATATTACTGGACAGCACTCCACAGTAATACTTCCACTGTAGGTTAATTACAAAATGCTCATGAGGCTTTCATGTCATAATTAGCACGCTTCAGCCTATTTCATCTGGTACCTCTGGGTCAAAAATCTGGTACATTGACTATTTTTTTCAATGAGTTAACCACAACTTTAAGTGGCCTATAATTATAACAGTGTTATTGGCATGTATTCTAAAAACAAATCACATATTACAACAAGATGGCAGAATGCCAGCGTATTAATAGCTAGTGGTGTGCTGATAAGCCAGTTAGCTGAGAGAGGAAAAAAGCCCTGATTTGTGGTGTTTGCCAATTTCTGCAGTATAAATATTTTCACTGTGACTGATTTCGAGCTATCAATCATTTGACAACAGGCCTGCAAAAGTCCTAAATATTTAACAGTAAGCTTTTATAAACCAGTCCAAGCCAGTACCGGCACACTCCTGAACCACTGATACTTTTACATACTGAATTCTTAAGTTGGAATAATGGTACTTCTTTAGCTATCCCACAAATATGTTCATTCAATTAAAATTCATCCATTAAGAGAGTATCTTTATGCAAGACTTAAGTGCACTTCACAGTAGAGGTTATAATAATTTGAGTCACAGACTACTTTGAGGAGCTAAGCAAAGCTATATACATTTTCTCTCCAAGGGGAAAAAGGTACTAAGAATTTTGAATATAATTTCAGGAGATTCTTGGATCTCCTTACATTTATTAATGGGTGTCAGATTTAAAATGCCTGCTATTTCTTTGAGCTAGAGAAACTAATGTGACAGGCAACATTCTGAATGTCATTGCTTCAGTTTACTAAGCTTATAGATTACTGGTGTGCTAAAAAGTCACTATCTCATTGCAGAAAAGTTAAGTTACCAATACAGTCATGTGTCACTTAGTGATGAGGATATGTTCTGAGAAATGCATCATTAGGCAATTTTATTACTATGCAAACATCATACACAAAACTAGCTGGCATAGCCTACTATACACCTAGGCTATATGGCATAGCCTATGGCTCCTAGGATACAAATCTTTACATTATGTTCTTGTACTGAATACTATAAACAACTGTAACACAATAGTAAGTATTTTTGTATCTCAACATAGATAAGTTACAGTAAAATATGATATTATAATCTTATGAGACCACCTTCACATATTAGTCTGTGGTCTATTAATGACTGAAACATTGTTATGCAGCACAGGATTGTATTTTATTAGTCATGTTAACTGTGTGGACTCTTCTATCATTATTCTAAAACTCAGAGACCACAAGGAATTCATAAAAACATGAGGTCAACCATTAGTAGCATTAAACAATTTAGTTTTGTTTTCTCCCTTTGTTCTATGAATTTTATATGAACCATTATATAAGCTAAGTCTAGAACTTGTGATGTTTAAATTTTCATTTTGAAATACTTACTTCCTATATGTATATATGTATGTGTATAGATGTATGTATAAAGAAAAACTCAACCAACATTCTTTTATTCTTTTTTTCCTTTTTGAATCTTATTTCCTCCTGACTAGGTCAAATCCCTTTTTCATATGGTCCCAAAGTACTTGTATTTATATTTTGTGGCACACTTCACAATCAGATTTAGGCAATTAATGTCATGGTTTTCAGAAATAATCATGTCTTCTTCTCGACGTCAACTTTCAAGGGCAAGAAGTTTATAACCTGGCATGATGCACATCTCCTAATGGTCACCAAGTGAAGATTTGTTTAAAGGAAGGAGGAAAGAAAAAAGGACCAAAGTTTTAGTCAACCAGTCAAAATGCTAGCTTTAGTTTTAGTGTGTTTCTCTTTCTATTCACTGACAGCAGCAGCATATTTAGTCCTGGTAATTGGGAGTTGATGTTAAGTTGATGTTTAAGGGCTAATAGATTATCATTGAACAATATCTCTACTTTAAAAGGCAAGTAGAAAATTAATTTCTCCTCCATTTCTGAGGTTTTGTTTTGCAGAGCCTTTTCAACTTAATGCTCAAATGACCACAGAATTTTGCCCACTAATGTAAACCATCATGAGAGAATTCTGATTTATTAAAATTGGGTTGTAATTAGCAGAGTTTCTTTGTTTGTTTTAATGTTGAGTATCTGAATATGGCTATTAAATTAACAGATGATGATGTCAGAGATCAATATCCCCATTTATCATTGGAATCATTCATTCAACTTATGAACAATTCAGAGGCTAAATGCTGGAACTTTTGTGTTTTAGCATCAGTAACTCCTGAGATTGGGAAGGGCCTTCTTGTACCATAGGGACAACAGGCATGTCATTATAATCACAACTGATTGGGTGGCCAACTGAAGGTCAGCCATCCCTGTCAGAAACATAGTCTTAGTCTTTTGTCTCTTAATATGGTTCCACTTGGAACTGTTGCTTAACTCAATACATTGAAATATGAAGCCAACTCACTTTATCACGTATTTATTGAACATCTACCATTGTGACAGATATATTGCCAGGGTTCCAACAATAGAAAAAATGAACACCAGATACATCATGTCTTTGACAAATTTACATCCTGGCAAAGCAAGAACATAAATCACTGAAATAAAAAGCAGAGTGAAGGAAAAGCTTAAGAGACATAAACTGACAGAGAAGTCAGATACAATATCTATTTGAATAAAATCAAGCAAGGCTTCATGGAGGAAGCACCACACTGAGATGAACACTGAAGGATGGGTAGGATAGAAACAGATGGAGATTGGAGATGAAGAGGGCCTTCTATGCATGAAGATCTGCAGCTGGGAAAAACTGTGGGATGCATTTACATAAGAACAGCAAGTAATTGCATTTGAATAGAGTATACATTACTTGTGATGGTATAATGGAAAATTAGTCTAGGAAGTAGTTTTGTCCATATTACATGTGTGAAGAGTATTGTGTAGGTAATAAAAGACTGAGTAAGTAAAAGTGGGTTTGAGACCAGTTGTTGCCATTTGACTTGTCTTGATTCCAAGATACTTCCATCTATACTTCCATCTATACTATATGAAATTAGACATTAGAAATCCAAGTCTAGGCCGGGCGCGGTGGCTCAAGCCTGTAATCCCAGCACTTTGGGAGGCCGAGACGGGCAGATCACGAGGTCAGGAGTTCGAGACCATCCTGGCTAACACGGTGAAACCCCGTCTCTACTAAAAAATACAAAAAGCTAGCCGGGCGAGGTGGCTGGCGCCTGTAGTCCCAGCTACTCAGGAGGCTGAGGCAGGAGAATGGCGTAAACCCGGGAGGCGGAGCTTGCAGTGAGCTGAGATCCGGCCACTGCACTCCAGTCCGGGTGACAGAGCGAGACTCCATCTCAAAAAAAAAAAAAAAAAAAAAGAAATCCAAGTCTAGACCAATTTATGAAAATAACTAAGTTCCTGTTTGGTATAGTTTCTGCTTCTTTTGACCTTTCACCACAGCCCCTCCCTCTTCTCATTCTTCTCTAAGTTGAACTTCTTAGTTTGATCCAATTCCTAATGAGAAATGGCTGATAATGACTTGGCAGTTGGGGTGGGAGAGATAATCATTCTCAGGAGCACTCTCATGTTATAAGGGGGAACTCTTAAAACAAAGGCTGTAGGACTGTAAGGAATCACACTATAATTGCAGTATATGAGGCAGTAGGTAAATGCAGGCATACCTCAGAGATACTGTGGGTTCAGTTCCAGACCATTGCAATAAAGTGAGTCACAGTATTTTTGTTTGTTTGTTCCTCAGTGCATATAAAAGTTATGTTTACACTATATTGTAGTCTATAATAGCATTAAGTTTTAAAATGTATGTAAGTTAAAATATTTTGTGGCTAAAAAACAAAAATGATAATCTAAACTGTCAGTGAGCCATAATCTTTTTGCTAATGAAGGGTCTTGTCTCAATGTTGACAGCTGATGACTGATGAGGGTGGTGGTTGCTGAAGGGTGAGGTGGCTGTGGAAATTTCTTAAAATAAGACACCGAAAAAGTTTGCTGCATCCAATGACTTTTACTTTCATGAAAGATTTCTCTGTAGCATGCAATGCTGTTTGATAGCATTTCACCCACAAGAGAACTTCTTTCAAACTGGAAATCAATCCTCTCCAACTCTGCAGCTCTTTTATCGTCAGTTTATAGAATATTCTAAATCATTTGTTGTCATTTCAACAATGTTCACAGCATCTTCACTAGTGGTAGTTCCATCTCAAGAAACCATTCTCTTTGCTCATCCATAAGAAGCAACCTCTCATTTGTTCAAGTTTCATGATGAGGTTGCAGCAATTCATTAACATCTTTGGGCTCAACTTCCAATCTAGTTATCTAGCTATTTCTGCCATATTTGTGGTTACTTCCTCCACTGAAGTCTTGAACCCCTCAAAATTATTCATGAATGTTGGAAGCAACTTCCTTCAAACTCCTATTAATGTTGGTATTTTGACTTCCTCCCATGAATCATTAATGTTCTTAGTTGCATCTAGAATGGGGAATTCTTTTCAGAGGGATCAATTTACATTGCCCAGATCCATCAGAGGAATCACTATGGCAGCTACCACCTCATGGAAATATGTTTCTCAGAGTTGAAATTATTCCTTGATCCATAGGCTGCAGAATGAATGTTGTGTTCACAGGCATGAAAACAACATTAATATCCTTGTACAACTCCATCACAGCTCTTGGGTGAATAGGTAGGTGCATTATCCATAAGCAGTAATATTTAGAAAGGAATCTTTATTTCGAGCAGTAAGTCTCAACAGTGGGCTTAAAATATTCAGTAAACCATGCTGTAAGCAGATGTGCTGTTATCCTGGTTTCGTTTTCCCATTTATAGAGCACAGAATAGATTTAGCATAATTCTTAAGGGCCCTAGGATTTTCAGAATGATGATTGAGCATTGGCTTCAACTTCAGGTCACCAGCTGCATTATCCCCAAACAAGAGTCAGCCTGTTCTTTGAAGCTTTGAAGTCAGACATTGACTTCTTCTCTCTAGGTATAAAAGCCTTAGTTAGATGGCATCTTCTTCCAAGATAAAACTGTTTCATCTGCATTAAAAATCTTTTGTTTTCTGTAGCCATCTTCATCAATTATCTTAGCTGTAAATTCTGGATAACTTGCTGCAGCTTCTACATCAGCACTTGATGTTTCAGTTTGCTCTTTTATGTTATGGAGAATGGCTTTTTTCTTTAAACCTCATGAACCAACCTCTGCTAGCATCCAACTTTTCTACTGCATCTTTCTCAGCCCTCTCTTTCTTCATAGAATTGAAGAGACTTAGGGCCTTGCTCTGAATTAGGCTTTGGCTTAAGGGAATGTTGTGACTGGTTTGATCTTCTATCCAGACCACTCAAACTTTCTTTGTATCAGCAATAAAGGTGTTTTATTTTCTTACAATAATTTATGTGTTCACTAGAGTAGAACTTTTACATTCCTTTAAGAGCTTTTCCTTTGTATTCAAAACTTGGCTAACAGCTACAAGAGGCATAGCTTTAAGCCTGTCTGAGTTTTTTTACATACTCACTAAGCTTAATCCTTTCTAGCTTTTGATTTAAAGTGAGAGACTTGCCACTTTTCCTTTCACTTACACTTAGAGGCCATTGTAGGGTTCTTAACTGGCTTAATTTTAATATTGTTTTGTCTCAGGGAATACGGAGGCCCATGGAGAGGGACCAAGATGGGGAATGGCTGGTGGGTGGAACAGTCAGAACAACACAATATTTATTAAGCTCTCCATCTTCTAGGGAAGCAGTTCATAGGTTTCCCAAAATAATTACAATAGTAATATCAAAGATCACTGACCACAGGTCACCATAAGCGCATAGAATAATAATCACGTTTATTGTTAGAATTATGAAAATTGACACAGAGACATGAAGTGAGCACATGCTTTTGGGAAGAAAGGTGCCAGAGCGTTGCCACAAACTTTCGATTTTTTTTAAAAGTGCAATATTTGAGAAGCACGATAAAATTAAGCATAATAAAACAACTACGACTGTAGACTGCTGCCAAGGGACACTGATGTGGGCTTCTCACATCACATAAAGTAGAACAGTATGTACACGTCTTCCTTCTGTGGCTTACAGTGGCCATTGGTAGCAGAAGTGACAGTCTGACTTGGAATGTAGATGACTCAGGACAAACCAATTCCAATAATGGAAATTAATCAAGGTATAGGTACCATGCTTTTCCAGTCATGTTCTTGGCATGAACTAGTGAGGGGCACGAGGCAGTTAGGATAATGAAAAGAGAACTAAAAATCAGGCAGTTCTGGGTTTTGAACCCAGATCTAACTCTGAGTTTTCACATTTATTAAAAAAAAAACAAAACAAAAAAAACCAACTAGCAATCATTACATGAGTTGTAGGAGCCATTCTACCTCTCTAATATCATATAAGAAGGCATACATTATGGGATGTTCCTCTCTGAAGTTCTGAGGCATAGAGGAAAGTCAGCTCTGAAAGAATTCAGGTTTTGTGAAAGTGGCAGCTTTGATAGTTTCTTCATGACATCTGTTCACTAGAGAGGGCTGTTGAGAGGTGAAAGAGTTGTGCATGGATGACTGACATGGGAACTGGGGACCTATATCTTCGGTTAACTCCACAAAGTGGCATTCTGTCAGGAAGATGTTCCGCTGGGCAGGTGGCACCTGTGGGTCATGCTGGGAGTGCCACTGTTTGTGGAAAGAAGAGATCACATTCTGGAATGCTGCCTGGAAGCGGCGAGACAGTAGGTTATAGATAATGGGGTTGACAGCTGAGCTCAGGTAGAATAAGACACCTGGAATGCAGGAGATTTAAAAAGATGTGCTGAGAAGAACCTGAGTGACAGGCATGAAGGGAGAAGTATACGTATTTACAAAGGCCTGGAATCCCTGTGATTGCCCCTTTTGGAAGTGATAATACATACAAGCCTCTAATTGAGAATACAAAATACCCTTAATAGATCTTCCACCTGTGCACTAAGCAATCAAACACAAAGATTAAAGAGTCTTGGAGTAATTTAGGCTGGCATGGGATCTCTCTGAGATGTTCAGCAACTTTCTTTGATCCCTACTTGTTTAATTAAAGAACATGTTTCCATAACACGAATGAAAGATGCTTAAATATCAGAGAGAAGAGAAATGTTTGTATCTCATTGGAATTTTACTTAAATCTATAATTTGGAATTGCAAGTAGTGGAAGAAGGCAAATCAGCCAAGGCTTAGTCCCTGCTGACACTCCTTATAATGCTAAGATATGGCTTCAAAGAAATATTCTCTAGTGTGCTGTTCCTACCTACCCTTTTCCCTTGATGGTTCCTCTACCTTTTGAAGAATTGTATTTTACCATTTATTTCCTCTACCAATTACCCTTCACATTGTCATTTTCCTGTTTGGAATACATTCTTCCTTTATTGCCTTTTAAAATTTTATTTCTCTAAAGCCCAGAATGAGCTCAAGTTTGGGAATCAGAGGACCTAGTTTCTGATCTTGGCCCTCACATATCCTGTGGCCTTAGACAAACCCTGGCACTTCAGTTTCTTTCTCTGTAAAATGGGAATGCAATTTCCACCCTAACTCACCTCCCTGGATTATTGTGAGGGTAAAGTTAAGATACCATCCACAAAGAGGCTGAGAATGGCTGAGAATGTAAAACAAGTGATGGGTACTATTGCCAACAGGTTCCTTGTTGTCCTTATTTATGTGGTTCAGGACATTCAGAGTGCTATATGCCTAGTTTAGAGAATAAACATGGAAGAATATTAAAGGAGAACATTTCCATGTATTAATACTATTAGTTCATTCAGAAAATAAATATTGATTTAACTCTTATGTGCCATGAACTTCAAGGCACATTGGGAGGTAGTGAATTTAGATTTTGTTCTCCAAGATCTTGGAATGTTACTACAGAGGCAAGATTTATGGCTAAATTAAATAATTAACAATACAACAATACCAAGCAGTATCTGTTAAGAACAAATA
Organism: Rhinopithecus bieti; assembly: GCF_001698545.2. Taxonomy (NCBI): domain Eukaryota; kingdom Metazoa; phylum Chordata; class Mammalia; order Primates; family Cercopithecidae; genus Rhinopithecus; species Rhinopithecus bieti. The sequence continues at coordinate 3,545,048 of NW_016806375.1, read as the reverse complement.
TGAGATAACAAATCATGCTATAGCAATTCACATAATAGCAGAAACACAAGGACTGTGATGATCATAAAAGATTTAGTGGGGGGTGATTGAACCCTAGCCAGACCTCAAAATGGGTAAGAGATAGTTGAGGAAGATAGGAGAGGGTGATGCAGGTACAGGGCATAGCATGCACAAATATTCAGAGGTAGGAATGGCCACATGGTGCAGGAATAACGTGCAGAACTCTTTAATTACCAGTTTGATAAGTAGATGGTCTATGAATAAAAATAATAAAAGTTGGAGGATTAAAAGGCAAGTTGGGGTTATTTTCTGTAGGGTTTAAGAGATTTAGACATAATCTAGTGTGCTAATATGAAAAAGGGGGAGATGGTATCTGAACAGGATCATGTCATTATTAAAGCTATAACTTGAAAATCTTAAGATAATTGCCCTGATGCATCCAGAGATATGTAGTCAACTAGTCAAGTCTCATTTGACCTTGTGGTGCTTTCTCATTTATTTAAATGTTTCTGTTTTCTGCAGATTAACCAAAAGGATAAACTGAGAGGTATACATATTTTTGAGCTTTGGTTGCAAATGGTTGAACAGGAAAGTGCTAATGTCCAAGAATAAGCTATACAATAGGCCTGCTGAGTACAAAAAAGAGGGTGACAGAAAATAGATAATATACATGACATTCAGTATAGATGTCATTGTTTCTGCTTTGTGCACATCTGGAGCTTAACTTACAAAAGCTGACTTTATCTTTCCTTTCCAGTGATATCTTCGATAATCTAATGAGACCACAGAATCAGCCAGTGACCAGGAGAAGTGGGAGGACAGAAGAGGTCTGAGCCTAAGGCTAACACTGAGTTAGCTGTCACTGACTGAGAAAGAAGAAATTGGGTGGCCATTCTCTGCTCCATTTTAGTAGAAAGAACACTGAACCTGAAGTTAGGTGACTTAGGTGTATTATTTGTTAGCTAAGTGCCTTAGGGCAAATCATTTCTTCTTGTGGAAGTGTTTTACTTTTGACTATATGATGTTAATCATAATACTCACCTAATGACCTTTTGATGATTATGGAAAGATATACAGCAGTTACAGCTTAAAGAGCTCTTTAATGTCTATTACTGCATTTGCTTCTTACCATCAGTCCATGGTTTGTCTGCAGGAGGCATTATTGCCATTTTACAGTTGAGGAAACTTTGGTGTGAAGGCAGCCATGTTCTGCAGATCACTCAGAATAGCACTGGTGAAATTGGGGTACAAATCCAGGTCAACTGACTTACTGACCTTTCCACCATGCTTTCCACAATATACTATGGTATCCTCAACAAGCAGAGTCACAGTAGTCTAAAAGGAGAACTTGGTGACCAATGAATACCTTTTGGTTTTCCTTCATGAGGATATAATACTTACCAAAGGCAATATGAGATTTCAGGAACATGGATGTTTACCAAATAAGAACCAACTTAATTGTATGGCCATTTGGAGGATAATCAAAGGAATCACTCCCTGACCATTTTCCTTCTGTAATCATCACAGTTGGAGTTGAGGTTTTCCTTAAAGTAGCTTTGAAAATAGTGATCTGGTATATATGTATTTGGACCATTACCAAACATAATCAATCTTTGAATAAAAGAAAAATTGAATGTCTTCATTATAGCATGGTAGATCCCTGTGATAAATTGGGGTACTTAGGCATCTAAGCAAGATGAAGAAGTTGCTGTTACCTAAATACTAGTCATGCACCAAATCCAGCTAAGGTTTTACCTGACACCACATGGATGAGATTGAACACAGCAGCCAGGGATTCAGTCCACTCCTCCACAAAGCTGAAGAAGAGTCGGTCAATATGGAATGGGGTCCAACAGATAGCAAACACTAAGACCAAGATAACTGAAAATGGATGATAAATGGGAGAGCAGAAGGCAGTCTGTGCAAGGATAGGTATACAATGCTCACTCTGAATCAATCATTTCTTCTAGCAGTTTTTCCCTTCAACTTTGTTAAACTGTAACAGTTATAGAGGCAAACTAGATCCCAAAGAGCCTCAGTACAAAACATTTAAAGCACAAGAATGAATTGTATAAGATCTAGGATCAGTTTTCCATGAGATTATACAAGATTTCCTGTACAATGTAAAACTTTTTAGAACATTTAAAATAGTACTTAATTTATTTCAAAGTCCTGAAAACATCTTATTATAAAAGATAAATAACAAACTGTTAAATGTATATATAAATTCATCTTGTTATTATAGGAATAATTAGAAGTTTCTCTGAATTCAGTAATTTAAAATTCTGTAATGGGTAGGCAAGGAGAAAGAAGAGATCAAACAACCATAAGCATAATAGTACTTTACAAGTATCTTTTGATTGGAAGGGATGTGTCTGTCATATTATAAATTGCTACAGCACAGAATTCCTTCCAATCTCTTATTTTCACCTACCAAAACAGAGACTGATGTTACTATAGTTTCTCTTTGGGGCATTTAAGCACCACAAATTTAAAACACACACACACAAACTTTTCTTTTCCTTTTAAAGTTGTAAATACTTTCCTTTGCTAGACATGATGCTTGGGATTTGCCTAAAGATAATCTTTTGGGGCTGGGGGAAAGATAAGGGTATACGTGAAACAAGATTAGCTATGAGGTGATACTTTCTGAAACTGGGTGATGGGTACAAGGGTATTCACTTTACAGTTTTCTGTACTTGTGTACAGATATGAAGTTTTCATAGTAAATAGTATTATACATACATTTCCTGTTGGCATTAAACACATTCAGAGTAAGCTGTTTGGCTGTGTGGTATGGTTTCAAAGATATCTGTAGGTTTCTACTGAATTTGCTAACCCAAGAAAAGTCCCTAATCTGTTCACTACTGCCTACAATTCCCTTTAATTAAAACTTTAATTCCTGATAGGCACGGTGGCTCAGGCCTATAATCCCAGCACTTTGGGTGGCCAAGGGGTGGATCACCTGAGGTCAGGAGTTCAAGAACAGCCTGGCCAACATGGTGAAACCCTGTCTCTACTAAAAATACAGAAATCAGCCAGGTGTGGTTGCACACGCCTGTAATCCCAGCTACTGGGGAGGCTGAGGCAGGAGAATTGCTTGAACCTGGGAGGCAGAGGTTACAGTGAGCTGAGATGCCACTGTACTCCAGCCTGGGCAATAGGGAAAGACTCCATCTCAAAAACAACAACAGCAACAACAACAAACAACTTAAATTCCTGTTAAAGTTGAACCCCATACCAAGGCAAATACTTTATAGTATATTCTGTTATTGTGATTTTAATATGAATGAGCTTCATGTTTTGTGTGTGTGTGTGTGTGTGTGTGTGTGAGTGTGAGAGTAGATTATGACTAAGGAGAAAAGGGTAGGGATAATGAAGAAACTATGTTTCCTAATAGAGAAAGTCAAGTGCCAGGAGGGGCTAAAATATTTCCAAGAAATAACTCTTACAATTGAAAAGACCCACTTCAGGGACTTCACAGTTTATTTTTTGTTAAGAAACGCTGTATAGTTACAGTGAATGTTTCATATGCATATTAGCCTGGATGATTCATTGCTTCTAAACTTTAGATTTTGATTTGCAAAAGATATTATAAATCTCCTTTCCCTCCTCAGTAACTCTCATACAGTAGTACTGCATCATATATTTTTATAACATTCTTTTGGGAGACTGTGACTCAGTAAGTGAATTTTTAAAAAGATCTTATTTATTCAAAAGTATACTGTTTGAAACAAAGTTATACAATGTCATATGTGAAATGGCTACTTGGAGAAGCTTGCCAGATGTTCTTAATCTGGAACTAAAAGATCCCATGGAGTCTATGAGTATCAGGGGTTGGTTCACGACCTCCTGAAATGGATTGTAAAATCTTTTGTGTATGCATATTCGTCCATTTTTTTTTTTTTTTTTTGGAATGGAGAGTCTACAGCTTTCATCATATTTTAAAATAAATCCATAATATAAATAGGTTAAAATCCTGTTCATTTCACAGAAGGGGAAAGTGAGGCTCAAAGGCTGAGAAAGTGAATGTAATCTACAAAACACCACACAGATTGTATGTCAGTGGATAAAAGTGAGTGTGTTGTTTTGAGGGTTTAAAACTAAAAATGACAAGTCCTAGAAGCTTGAAGAAGCAAAGGAAGACAAATCACCTAGCATTGATAAAGACCATTAAGGAGGTGTCTTCATTATATATATATCTCCCCTTTGCTCCTTGATCTTAATCTACTCTCATAAATACTGTTTCAGGGTAAATTGGAACCTACCCCCAGCAACATTTAGTTAGTACCAAATGTAACTCCTTTGCTCTTGTGAACAAAACAAAACAAAAAACAAAATGGGGCACTTACACAGCATCTTGTTGACTGATTTTCTGCAGGGTCTTTGAATATTTGCATTCCCTTCATCTGCCTCAAGTGATTTGTCTTTCTTTAGCTAAAAGGGAAGTAAGTTGGGAGAGATGGTAAGAAAGAGAAACATTTTTCCCTCCTGTTAAAATCTGAGAAACATAACTCAAACACTCATTTTGAACACAGAAGAACTGGGACCTAGAGAAATGTAAGAATATGTCAAATGTTTAACAGTATGTTGAAGGTGGAATTGGATTCAGGTCATCTACTCAACTGTATAAATGATTGTGGCCAAGTAGTAGCGCAATCATGTTTCATATACAGTTATGTGGAGCACTGGCTGTGTAGCATGTTAATAGGTGTTCCATGAAAAATGTAAAATTCTGAAGTTCAAGAAAAGTTAGACAGGCTTTTCAATCTCTTCATTCACTCATTCATAATTATTAGACATCTGTTAAAGTGAAATCCCTCTGCTATGTGCTGGATAAGTAGTAGAAAACAAAAACAGGAATTCTTCTTGCCTCCAGTATTTATTGTGGATCTTCTCAGAGACTTAAATATGCTGATGGGCATTATGAATTTTCAAGGGGGACAGTGTATCAACTTTCCACTTAACCCCCCGTCTACCTTCCACACGCACATCGCCTACTGACATCTTAGCCAAAAGGAAGATAGTGTTTCTTTGACTAAACAATATTTTCCCCCAACCGTTTTCAGTGGATTACCTTGTACCATTTTGACAAACGCAAACTGGGAAATGTTGTTTTAATATTACAGTAATATTAATTACTGAAAAGAGTGTATGTGTTTCTGAGTTAAGATGTTTAAAATGTATTCATCCTTGTTGGAAGATATGGAGATCCTTGATGTAACATTTGAAACTTTCAGCTATCAACACTACTTGTATGCACAGTCTTCCTTGCTCAGTTCAAGTCCTGCCTGTTCCCAAAAGATTTTGATGGCCACTTTAGCCCACTGTCTTCTTCTTCCTTTGAACTCCCACAGCACTGAAGATCTACATCATTCATCCAGTTGTGGAAGTTTTTCTCTTTATTCTACACATTTTTTAATTTGTGGGGATGTTGGCCAAATAAAGGAAGCTTTAAGGACTCATCTTAAAATACCATCAAATATCCAGAAGTTAGTATAGTACACAGTGAATATATATTTGCCCATTGGTTCTCTAGCATTTGCTTCTCTCTTCTCTTACTAATAGTACCCTAATTTTCCCTTAGGGAATGTACTCCTTCCCCATTCTTAATCTTTAATTTGGATAGAGGTGTCACTCAACTTCAGCTCCAGGTATACTCCCTAAACAATTTAGCCAATCAGCTTGTCCTATCCTCCAGTCACAATGATTGAATAATGGGGACCAATGAGATTTCAGATATTTGCTTGTACTTCTGAAGATGCAAGTTTTTATTTATTTTTTATTGGGACTGCCAGAGGGAGTCCTTCTCTGCATATGAGGTCTGGAATTACAAAAGTTATTTTTTTTCCACCACAAAGAAAAAGTGCTTGGAGCCACCAAAAGATGGCTGTGTGCAGTTTGAAGTTGAAACCAACACCATGGAAAAAAGAGCAAAGAAACAGAAATAAAGCTAGGTTTATAATGAGGTTGTGTGTTTTATTTAATTAATCTTCACCAAGAGCTAGCTCTGCTTCTGAAGTTTTCACGTCTATGCTCCCTTTGGGATTTACCCAGGGTTGGAGTCTCTCACTGGCAATGTAAAAAGTCCAGACTAATTGATTGAAGCCATCAGGTGGAACAAAAATTTAACTTATTTTATACAGTCATGGCAGTAGATTAGAATCAATCTGTTTAGTTACAGGTAGATAGATTCTAATTCAAGGTAAGAAATGAATATTGATTATGTGCAATAATGGAACAAACTGCTATAAGAAGCAATAATCTTCCTGGGCTGGATAACATTTTGAAGGAATATTTCAGAAAAGGTATTTAAAATTAAATAGACTTGGAAGAGTGGGTCATTAAAAGTTGCCTCTAAACTTCAGCAAATCCATATCCAGTCTTCCTAACAAACATATGTGCTCCTTGCAGTTAAGTAGCACTCAGGACCACATAGGATCTCAAGAATCCTCTTGGATAACGTACAAACCTGGCCATTTGTCTCTTGAATATATTGGAGTGTTCTACATGTATCTGTGTCTTCGTAAAGTAAAGGATTGAAGACACTGTGAAATTAGGACTAGACAGGAAAAATCTGAAGGTGAAAAGGATTATTAATACAATAGTAAAACAAAGTCATACAGGTAGAGTGCTTATCTCAGTGCCTGGCACGTGATACTCAGCAAGTTGTATGTTACTGCTATTATGGTGATTCTGATTATTATCCAGAGCATACTAAACAGACATCAGAAAACTGATTTTTTAAAATGGAGTTGTTTGTTTATATATGTGAGGTTACTTTTATGGAGTACTGAGTCCCTTTTAGAAATTCTTTTCTCATTGTTACCACTCGCTCACAGGGAGTGCCTGTACAGATACAAAGAAGGCAGATACACTGAGAAGAAAAACACATTCAAGGTTAGAGCAACGCATCAAACTTCAAACTTGACTAACTCATCTTAGATTAAATCTATTAAAGGTTCTAATTATTTCATGCCATTTAAAAAGATTGTGGTTCATACAAGATGAAGTTATTCTATTATTTTATTTCAGTCCATAATTAACAACAATAAAAAATATTGAGATACATTAGTCACTTCCTGCCTTGTGTTTAACAATTCTCAACGGTAATTTCTCCACCCCAAGGAACAATTTTTAAAAAATCAAACATCAAACAAATAGTTCACACAATGCTTTATGAACAGGCTTCCTGTAGCAGCATAGTTTACACTAAAAAGAAAATCATGTGCTGAGGAATTGTTGCTTATCTTGCAGTTTCCTTAGTTTATAGTGACACAACTAGCCAACCAGAGGAAGAGTGAAAAATTGATTACTTACGTATGGTGAACATTGTTCCAACAGAATTTGGAGTGGTTGGCAGAATAGAATACAATCAAAACAGTTAGTCTAGACAATATTAAATGCTGCTTTATCATTGAATAATTTCACTTCCCTACAGATGTTTAGTAAAGTAGATACTCAACCATTCATTATCCTTCCCCACCCCAAAACTTTTATTTTACAACTCAGGTTACAAAAGGAGGAGTGAAAAATTGTGATTACTATTACTAAATATTGTGATTACTAAAAATCGTGATTATCTTCTTTAGCTACATAAGAGCAAAGTGAAAGGGAGGTTCGTGAGGTTATTATTCAGGTTGATACATTATGCTGATCGGTTGTTTATACTGCTTGAAATCACTCCACCAGATGTTCATTTATATAGTTTGTGGGACTTAGTTTCAGAATACAAAGATTATAATATAGGTTTTTGGTAAATATCTCTATAATCTTAACACAATCTATTTATTAAAAAAAAATCAGTGCAACCCTGTGTTGGCATGGTTGAATTCTGCTGCAATTCATACATCCATCCTCATTAACTCAATCATGAATGCAGCATGCAGGAGATGTAAGAACTAAATCAGACTGTCACCAGAACTTCCTCCCAGATGTGGAGGAACTTGCCCTAGAATTGTCTATTTTCTATCTCTATAGTGTTCAAACCCTGGAGAGCAGCTCAGTGGTGACTGTGTCCTGGAATGATGCAGCGTGACTGAATGCTGAGCTATGAGCACAGATACGGGTTTCCTCCTTCTTCCCTGGTCCTGTGATTTCATTAGTCTTAGACTTGCTGCCTTCTGAAAGCAGTGGGTCCCAGAGTCAATCACACCTTCAAACTTTCCAACAGAATCAATTACTTAACAATCATTAGGATTGCTTATGTCTCTTTGAGATAATATTTCCAAGTCTTTGTTTTAAAGGTAGAGAAGCTAAAGCCCAGCAATGAAGGAAGTAATTTAGCCTCATTCATTCACTGAGCTTACAGTCTAGTTGGGGAGAAAAAAGTTAATTAAGGAATCCATAAGTATGGAATTGTAAATTGTAATGAAGGAAAATCACTGAGACCCGTGAGCACCTACAACAAGAAACAGGAATGCTCAGGAAATCTGGGAGAGCTTCCCTGAGGAAGTGTGATTGAAGTATGACATAAAGAATAAATGAAGGTTAGAAAAGCTAAAGGGTAGTGGTGGCAGACAGTAGAAACATTTCAGGCTACAGGTATATTGTACATAAAGGTCCTCATCAGTGACACAGAATAGGGTCTACTTTTCCTGACTTTCAGTATAGAGATTTTTAAATTCTTCTAGGAGTGACTTTGTAAGCAGTTAGTTTCTTTCCTGGTGTCCTCTGGTACCCTGGATAACAGCTCATCCTTCCTGAAAACAGGCTATCAAAAGTTGCATTACATACCCAAAGCAAACCAGGGTGGTTTTTAAACTTCTGTTAGAGCTATCACTTAGCTCCTAATACAAGGTAGCCATGGACTTTTGATAATAAAACACAATGAAACTGATTGTAACAGATTGGAAGAGGAAATGTGCATTTCCTACTCAAAGTTAAATATTTTTCCCAAATTGACCCAAAATAGGTGATTCTTTGGCATTGGATGAGACAATACTAAGTTCTGGGTGGGTATTTCTCATAGGACTTTCTTTGGGGTTGTATAGAAGTCTTCTCGCTTCAGTGAGATTTGCAGGACATTCTTAAGACATGGTTGTGAGCTAGTGCAGGGTGGTACATGTCTCTGGGAATATAGGTGCTAGCCCTCCAGGAGGGGACTGGCACAGCTCTCTGCCTAAGTAGATTTACTCTTGTGCCCAGATGTCTGTGACACTTAGAATTTGTTCTTCCTACTTAGACCTTGCTATTCACCTTAGGGACAATAGGTATTCAAAAGGACTACCATTGGTCACTCGCTTCTGACAATCAGCTTCTCAGAGATGGACTGAAATAGGAGTATATTCGTTGTCATGTAACATATGATGTCAGAGCCATCTCAAAGCAAATAATGGGAGTATGATGTCTGCTTGTCCTCTCATTTAAAACTCACATTGCTTCAGCTCACAGGTTTTTTTTTTTTTTTCCTTTTTTAAAAGGAATCATAGACTGTTAGAACTAGAGGGTACATACATATGATCTGATGTAACCTTTTCATTTTATAAACGGGAAAACTAATTCCAGGAGAATTATGTGGCTTGCCTAAAGGCATATTATGTGTCTGCTGTAGATCTGGGAGTCTAACTGGTCTCATAACTGTTTACTGCACAAGCTATAATACCTCCCTTAAGTGGGTGTAAAATTGTCACTGTCAAGAACTTTTCTCTTCATGAATTTTGGTGCAGAATATACCAGAGAGGAATTACATAGACTCATTCCTACCCTTATTAAAAATAGTTTCTCTCAGTTAATTTATTACACCTCCTTCTGAAAAAGAAATCAGTTTATCACCATAAATGTAGGAAAAGAACCTCTAATTATATACGTTGCAAAATAAGTGATATCTTTTTCTTAATTTCAGATAGTTCTTATTCACATTTTTTTTTTACTGTATCTCATGTGCTGTTTACTTCCTTATCTCTCAATCTGCACCTGCTTAAAAGAAGCTCAAGTTATCTCAGTCATATCATTAAGATATATGACTATATCTATTATATATAACTATATATAAATAAATATATATAGATATAGTTTTGTTTTGTTTCAACCTCATTTTAATGAAAGGGTCAGAGCAACCACAGGAAAGGTCTGATTTTAAAACTGAATACCTATCTGGGACTATAAAATAGGCAGGGATAGTTGATAGTTTGTGTTATACTCAGACCAACTTGGTGTAGAGGAAAATCTCAATGCAGGCAGTGGCCGGGGGCTGGAAAGTGGCAACAGGATGCGGAGGAGTCTCTCAAGCTGTGGCCACCTCACCCCAGATCGCCTGATGTGCTTTTTTACAATGAGGCTCCACCTCAGACCTACTGAATCCCATTTTCCTGGGGGTGAGGTATCCATATTGCTACCCAAAGTAAGTTTTCTGGATGGTTCTTAGTAACATTTAGATATGAGAACCCATATCTTATTTAGATATGAGAAGACGAGCTAAAGGAAATGATAAATAGTTGTGGTTACCATTCAGTTCATTTGAGGCAATTTCTTTAATGTCTTGATTTCCCATCTGAGCTCATTCTATTTTCCCTCTGTTCCCTTCCATTTCTGAATTTCCCCAATTCTAAGTTTTTCTCTGAACTTCGAGCCTGTGAAAACAGAAGGGATGCTGCCTTAAGCCAGCCAGCCTAGATACTCACTCTGAGTGCCATGAGGTAGTAGAGGACACTGATGACAGTCATGGGAAGGAAGTAGAATAGGAAGGAGGTGACCTGGATGATGAAATTGTAGATCCACATGGGCTTGATGACCGTACAGGTGGCCGAACCTGGGACCAGGGACCCATTGGGGAAGTAGTGGAACTTGATGCCGTGGATGCTGGTGTTGGGCAGGGAGAACAGCACGGAGAAGCCCCAGACGGCGCCGAGGATCCTGAGAGCCCGGCGCCGGGTGCTCTCCAACTTGGCGCGGAACGGGTGTAGGATGGCCACGTAGCGCTCCACGCTGATGGCGGTGATGCTGAGGATGGAGGCGAAGCACACGGTCTCAAAGAGGGCCGTCTTGAAGTAGCATCCCACAGGCCCGAACAAGAAGGGGTAGTTGCGCCACATCTCATAGACCTCCAGGGGCATTCCAAGGAGCAGGACCAGGAGGTCAGAGACCGCCAGGCTGAAGAGGTAGTAGTTGGTGGGCGTCTTCATAGCCTGGTGCTGCAGAATCACCAGGCACACCAGGACATTGCCAATGACCCCCACCACAAAAATTGGCACATACACCACAGACACGGGGAGGAAGAAGTGGCTGCGCCGAGGTCCGCAGAGGAAGGCCAGATACTCCTCGGTGCTGTTCAGGTGTTTCTGGAATGGATCTTCCAGTTTCTGCTGGTAGATCCAGGAAGCATTCTGAAGTTTTTCCATCCCTGACGTAAAATCCAAGGCCTGAGCCTCCCCTGGTACGAGGCTGTTTCAAGCTGAGCAGGGGAAAAAAAAGAGAGAGAGAGAAAGCAGTCAGGAAAATCACAGGCTTAGTGAGGAAGGCTGGGAGAGAGTGAGTGTTTCAGCCTCAAAGTTAGGCTGCCTGGGCCGCCGATCCCTTTTGAAGAGTCCCAGAGACACAAGTCCCCGCCCTCGACAGGCTGAGGGCCAATGAGAGTGTGTCAGGCTGCCCTGGAAGAGAGGAGTGCCGGCTTTGTGTCAGGGAACAGGGGAGGAGGCGGAGACCTCTCTCTGAGTGGGAAGGAGCTGGGAAGGCAGAGCTGACACAGAAGAAACCACTCTGACTTCATGGATGGGCATTTTGAGCAATGCATGTTGCAAAGTTGTGAGAATCTGGGCGGACATAGAAATCAAAGTCGCAGGGTCGTGGGCAAAAGAATACCAGTCTCCACCAATCCTTGTCAGCCGTACAGCAGGATGAACATAGGAAATCAATAGGTTTCTCAAGTTACCTTGTTCCACTGGGAATTGAGGGTTCTCTGAGGATTAACGTGATAACATGATTAACGAGAGTTTTTGGTTTTGACTGCATCCAAAACCAAAGCCTGAAAGGACACGTACACAGTGCCTAGCTCTGTCTGCTACCTGACACTTCAGTCTCTTAGCAGAGCTTTGCTGTAAGCAAAAGGCAAACGGATTTCAGAATTAGGAACACTCATAGAAATTTAGGAAAGTTGGGACAGTTACCCAAACTCTTAGAGGCTCATTTCCTTATCTGCGTCATTAATTCAATTGTGTTCCACAAATAACTTCTTGAGGATTCACTATTTGCCAGGGAATGTTCTAAGCTTTGTAGAAACATCAGTATACAAGCAAGACAAGGTCTCTGCCCTAGTGGAGCTTTTCTTACAGTAGGGAATTCTGAAAACACACAAGTAAATGAATAAATTAATAATATAATTTCAGATAGTAATTGATAAATAATTATTTATCAAGGATGGTGAAAGAAAACTTATCTCAGGAGATGTCACTTTAGCTGAGTCAGTCACGAAAGAGCTAAGGGAAGTGTATTACTCAGCAAAAGCAGTTGCAAGTGCAAAGGTCCTGAGGGGGAAACAAGCTTGATATGTTTGAAAAATATCAGGAAGACCAGAATAACTGGAATTTAATAAGTGGTCAGCAAAGTATGAATGATTAGATTGAAGTGGCTGGCAGGTGCAAGTTCATGTAAACTCTTATAGGCCATGGAAGAGAGTTTGCCTCTGATTCAAACTGCAGGGAGAAGTCTTTAAAATATTTTACACTGGAGAATTAACAAGGGAGAAATTTTAACAGAAGGTAGGTAAGAGGCTAGTCCTAAGACATAGTAGTGGCTTGGATTCTATGAGTAGTGGAGTTGAGAGATTTCTTTGGGTTTAGGAATATTTTTGCAGGGGACAATACCTTTTATAGTCATTGAGAAGACTAAGTTAAATTATATATAACGAAGCAACTTATACTTAAGAGACATTCACTAAATGTTAATTTTTTTCCCTTTTATTTGTTAAATTAGATGATGACATTAAAAATTAGAGAGGAAAAGTGACTTGTCAAAGAATAAGCTGTCCCTCAAGTTAAGATAGTTTATGCTTCTGTAACAAATGATTGACATATCTTGGTTTAAATAATAAAGATTTATTTCTCTTGCACTTCAAATGTATTGAGGGTCTGTCTCATGCTATACTCACTCATAAACCCAGGCTGATGCAGTGGTCACTCTCTGGAATTTTGATTATCATTGTGATAGAGGAAAAGAGAGCTCTAGATGGTCTTAAGTAGGTAATTATAGGCTCTAGCCCAAAAGTAAGTAACTCATTGCCACTTTTACTCACAGCTCATTGACCAAAGTTAATCATATGTACCCATTCAACCACAGCAGGGTCAGGAGGTGCTGTCTTAGCATGTGCACAGAAGATGGAAAACTAGGAAAAATTGGTGAATAACATTAATAGTAATTATAGACATGTAATAGGTATTGCAGAGCCAGAATTAGAGCCCTCTAGTTAAAGGGAAGTTTTGATGTTAAAATCACGATTAACACACTTTAACATATTTTTCTAATGAAATAGGAAAAGTTTAATGAAAATGTCTCATTTAGATGTAAGGATCATTAAATTTATAAGGGTGCACAGTGGCAGACTATAAACTTAGCACTGAGGAAAATGGAAAATACTTCTTTCTGTTTTTTAACAAAAATATTTTTCCGTAAGTTATTGGGGTACAGGTGGTATTTGGTTATAGGAGTAAGTTCTTTAGTAGAGATTTGTGAGAACCTGGTGCGCCCATCACCCGAGCAGTATACACTGCACCATATTTGTTGTCTTTTATCCCTCACCCACCTCCCACTCTTCCCCTAAAGTCCCTTCATTGTATCATTCTTACGCCTTTGCATCCTCATACCTTAGCTCCCATGTATCAGTGAGAACATATGATGTTTGGTTGTCCATTCCTGAGTTACTTCACTTAGAATAATAGTCTCTAATCTCACCCAGGTCACTGCAAATGCTGTTAATTCATTCCTTTTTATGGCTGTGTAGTATTCATATATATATGAATATATATGTGAATATATATATGTGTGTGTGTGTATATATATATATCAGAGTTTCTTTATCCATTCGCTGATTGATGGGCATTTAGGTTGGTTCCACAATTTTACTATTGTGAATTGTGCTGCTGTAAAGGTGCATGTGTAAGTATCTTTTTCGAATAATGACTTCTTTTCCTCTGGGTAGACACCCAGTAGTGGGATTGCTGGATCAAATGGTAGTTCTACTTTTAGTTCTTTAAGGAATCCCCACACTGTTTTCCCTAGTGGCTGTACTAGTTTACATTCCCATCAGCAGTGTAGAAATGTTCCCTGATTGCCGCATCCGTGCCAACATCTACTGATTTTTGATGCTTTGATTGTGGACAGGAGTAAGGTGGTATCGCATTGTGGTTTTGATTTGCCTTTCCCTGATTATTAGTGATGTTGAGCATTTTCCCATATGTTTGTTGGTCATTTGTTTATCTTCTTTTGAGAATTGTCTATTCATGTCCTTAGCCCACTTTTTGATGGGATTGATTTTTTTTTCTTACTGATTTGTTTGAGTTCGTGGTAGATTCTGGATATTAGGCCTTTGTCAAATGTATAGATTATGAAGATTTTCTTCCACTCTGTGGGTTGTCTGGTTTACTCTGCTGACTGTTCCTTTTGCTGTGCAAAAGTTCTTTAGTTTATTTAGCTCCCAGCTATTTATCTTTGTTTTTATTGCAATTGCTTTTGGGTTTTTGGTCGAGTTTCTTGTCTAAGCCAATGTCTAGAAAGGTTTTCCAATGTTATCTTCTAGAATTTTATAGTTTCAGGTCTTAGGTTTAAGTCCTTAATCCATCTTGAGTTGATTTTTGTATAAGGTGAGAGATGAGGATCCAGTTTTATTCTCCTACATGTGGCTAGCCAATTATCCCAGCACTATTTTTGAAAAGGGAGTCCTTTCCCCACTTTATGTTTTTGTTTGCTTTGTTGAAGATCGGTTGGCCATAAGTATTTAGGTTTATGTCTGGATTTTCGATTCTGTTACATTGGTCTTTGTGCCTATTTTTACACCAGTTCCATGCTGTTTTGGTGACTATGGTCTTATAGTGTAGTTTGAAATCAAGTAGTGTGATGCCTCTAGATTTATTCTTTTTGCTTAGCCTCGCTTTGGCTATGTGGCTCTTTTTTGGTTCCATATGAGCTTTAGAATTGTTTTTTCTAATTCTGTAAAGAATGATGGTGGTATTTTGGTGAGGATTGTGTTGAATTTGTATATTGCCTTAGGCAGTATGGTCATTTTCACAGTATTGATTCTGCTCTCCATGAGCATGGGATGTGTTTTCATTTGTTTGTGTCACTGATGATTTCTTTCAGCAGTGTTTTGTAGTTTTGTAGTTTTTTTCTTGAGACAGAGTCTCATTTTGTTGCCCAGGCTAGAGTGCAGTGGTGTGATCTTGGCTCACTGCAACCTCCGCCTCCTGGGTTCAAGCGATTCTCCTGCCTCAACCTCCCAAGTATCTGGGACTACAGTCATGCACCCCCATGCCCAGCTAATTTGTGTATTTTTAGTAGAGATGGGATTTTGCCATGTTGGCCTGGCTGGTCTTGAACTCGTGTCCTCAAATGGTCCACCTGCCTTGGCCTCCCAAAGTGCTGCGATTGCAGGTATGAGCCACTGTGTGCAGCCAATATTTCTTAATATATGAGGCAAGAAATCTAAAATTCAAAGGCATTTCCACATTGTGACAGGGTAGGTCTAACCAAACAGGATGATGCCTAGTACAGAATGTAGTAGCAGGCTCAATGCAGGGAGATGTTATAGAAGTAATAAAGGCATGGACTGCAGCGTAGCTTTGGGATTCAAATCTTGGTTCTGCCTCCTACTAGCTATGTGACCATAAGGAACATAATTACACTCTGTAAGTCTCAGTTACTCCATCAGTAAAATGAGTAAAATAGCAATATTGCTTTACAGGATTTCTAGGGGAGTTAAATAGTCCCTGGTAAAATATTCAGTGTAAATTATTTTAAATAATATAGTATTTAAATAAGCATTTAATAATAGGATATGCAATTGAATAATAATGATAATTTAATAATGGTAATGTCTTTCTTTTTATTGGGGTCAGAAAGATTATTACAAGATTTAAAAACTGGGAGATGTTCTTCGAGCTGCTAAAATGAGGAGTACTTCCAACTTTTAATTAATTTTCAGTGCAGTAAAGCAAGTCAGAATAGCTTCTAGGAAAGTATATAGACATCTGTTCCCCAGGTCACCAAGGTTTGCACCTGTACTTACCAGCTATGTGAAGATGTGAAAATAGCAAGGGGCTCAATATCTTGCAGGTAATATTTGATGCAAGTGGAGATGTTTTGCCTGAAGAAGACTCAGAGGAGTAAAGTGGGGCATAAGGATCACCTTCAAATATTTGAAAAAATATTTGGGTGACGCCCATGGACAGAGAGGGAAATAATGTTTAGAAAACCTCAAAGAACAATAATTTAGAGTCAATTCCACTGAGATTTCCTGATAAGTGAACAGAGAACTTCTCGATCACCCCTGAAAAATAAGAAATGAGTATTTACCCACCAATTTCTGTCCCCTGTTGTTTGAGGTTTGCTCCTGGGGCAATAACTCCCCTATATCTCTGGCCTATTCTTTCTCATGGGTTGCACAGGCTTCCATGTGTCAGGGAAGGCGATGGAGTAGAAAAATAGACTTATGATGCAACTATCAGCCTGGGTAAGTCAGAGCTTGCACAGGGCCATCCTTCCTAGTTGTAGCTAAAATAAAGTGGGCCAAGGGATTATGATTTGGGAGTACCAGTAGCATTTACTAAAATCTATACAATAAAAAACAGTAACACTAGATAACATCTGTTGAACACTTATTCTTTCCAGGCTCTGTTGTAAGCTTTTACATGTATCAGCACACACAATCTTTACAATACTGCCTATGAGGTAGGCTCTTTGTTTATCCCTGCCATTAGAAGCACATGCAGATTATGGGAATTGTTGAAACTCACGTAGTATATCAGTCATTTGGGTTAGGTTATGTTTCAGTAACAAAAATTTCCAAATTTTTGTGGATTAAAATAAAGGTTTCTTTCTTGCTCATTCTACATGTCATCAAAGGTTTTCCAGTAGCCTCTGTCCTACATTGATCTCACGTTGGAATTTAGGCTTCAACTGGTGTTTTTATAATTCCCAAAGGAGGATTCCGAAGGGGATCCTACTTAAATTTTCTGCCTAGGAATGACAGAGATCACTTCCATTCACATTTGAGGGCTAAATCCAATTACATGGGAACTCCTACTCCCAAGGAGGGCACAAAGAACCATCTCACCATGTGCTTAGAAGGAGAAAGCCAGAACTACTTGGTAACTAGAATTAATGACTATATGTTGTGCTCCTATGGACATAAACATTCTTTCTTGCAGGCAAAAGACTCTTCTCCCTTCCCTATTGCAGGTACCCCAACATTCCTAGCCCAGTCACAGCTGCAAGTTAAAAATCCAGGATCTCTGGAGAATATCCAGGATGTTCTTTATAACAGAAAATAGAACATTATTCTGTCTGTCACATCCATATAAGGATCCTCTCGTTCCAGAGACCTATAAACCAAAAGAGCAAGTTATTAGTTCCCCACATGGACACTTCCAGCTTCTTTTTTTTTCTTTTTTTTTTTTTTCAATTTTTTTTTATTATACTTTAAGTTCTAGGGTACATGTGCATAATGTGCAGGTTTGTTACATATGTATACTTATGCCATGTTGGTGTGCTGTACCCATCAACTCGTCAGCACCCATCAATTCATCATTTATATCATGTATAACTCCCCAATGCAATCCCTCCCTCCTCCCCCCTCCCCATGATAGGCCCCAGTGTGTGATGTTCCCCTTCCCGAGTCCAAGTGATCTCATTGTTCAGTTCCCACCTATGAGTGAGAACATGCGGTGTTTGGTTTTCTCTTCTTGTGATAGTTTGCTAAGAATGATG
>NW_016806375.1:3512441-3526819 GCF_001698545.2 Rhinopithecus bieti | reverse complement strand
GTGTACATGTGTCTTTGTAGTAGAATAATTTATAAACCTTTGGGTATATACCCAGTAGTGGGATGGCTGGGTCATATGGTACATCTAGTTCTAGATCCTTGAGGAATTGCCATACTGTTTTCCATAATGGTTGAACTAGTTTACAATCCCACCAACAGTGTAAAAGTGTTCCTATTTCTCCACATCCTCTCCAACACCTGTTGTTTCCTGACTTCTTAATGACTGCCATTCTAACTGGTGTAAGACCAGCTTCTAATAATACTTTTTTCTTTGCCCATTATCTGGCCCCTAGACAAATGCCATATACTTAGAGTTCTATAGCAATGCTCCACTTTCAGATCCAGTTTTGAGTCAGTAACTTGGACTGGATTTTGCTGAGGTGACAACCCCAAACTCTCAGTGACTTTAAACAACAAAGGCTTTTTCACCTGTGTCAATTGTGGCTGGGAAGGGAAAGTTTTGTGTTACACTGTCTTCATCTGGGATAATATGGAAAATTTCACCACCTGAAGCAGAGAAACAAAACTCCTGGGAAGATGTGACCATGGGGATGTTGGCTTCTCAATCCTATCTTTCTCAGGGACTTCTCCTTGTGCTTTAACATCTAGTACTGTTCTGGGCAACGAGAATTTACTCAGCAAAGGGAATATAAATAAAGAGGCCTTGTAGCAACTAGATTGGATATAAAGCAACCACATTTGTCAAAGGAATAATTAGGCAAATCATCATCATCTTGTAAGAAAGTGTTTATTTTATAGACACTAACAATGTGAACAAATTTTTTCAGAAAGTCTTGTTAGTAGGAAGAGAACTTTGATTCAGAGGCATAACATTCCAGTTCTCTTCAGCATTGGCATCCCAGGGAGTTAGGAAATGCTCATGTGACCTTGGATAACAACAATGAAAATAGAGTGTCTAGAACAAGGGGAGTTATCTTCAGTTCTGTTATAGACTGAACAAGACTATGTGCACTAGTTTGAGCAGACAGACACTAGTGGCATTGAGGGTCTTTTCACATATCTATTGGCCATTTTTACATATTCTTTGGAGAAATGTCTATTTGTGTCCTTTGCCCATTTTCAAAAATGTTTTTCCTCCTCACTAAACTGAGAGTATTTTTTATGAAAGCTAAGGTCCGTTTTATGTTCCAAAAATATCAGTGGCATTTGGCTAATCACAGTCATTCTTCCACTCTGATGATCAATCTAGTGTTTTTTAAATGAGGTCTAGTGGGTCTGTACTCTAACAGATTTATAGGAGACAAAGGAGAAAGGTCCTTGGTTTAGATTAATTTTTATAGATACATCTGTGGATTTACAGTTTCCCAGAAGCTCAGGGTAAATTTCTGTGGCAAGAGATGTCACATTCACATATCCAGAATGAGAATCATGGGTGGCTGTTGATTTCTTTCTGAACTCTTTGATGGAAATAGAGTCAGTTTCAGCTCCAATCTCAATGCCTTTTATTGATTTAAAACATAGAATGACTAAGGGTGTTTAAAACATTAGCAGATGGAGGCTTTGGTAATTATTTCTTTATGAAAGTAGATACCTGAGTTGCATCTAGAATATGCAGTTTGCTCTGTAGATCAGAATGTGACGCAGTAAAGTCCTCCTCGCTAGTGATATGATTTAAAAGGAGAAAAAAGCCTCCACTGTCTAAAATTTCCTGCCCCAGTCATGCTTAAAATCTTACTATTTCTTTAAGCATCTCTTCTCTGTGAGGGAAAATCACCGTCAACAACGCCAGCTTCCATGATCGACTGGCACTGAGCTAAGTGTTTTGTTTGAATTCTCTAATTTAATCCTTGTAACAACCCAAAGAGGGAGAATTTTTATTACCCACATTTTACAATGAGAAAAGCCAAGATTTAGAAAGGTTACATGCTTCACAGACTCACACAGTTAATTATCATCAGTGCCACAGGACTTGTACAGGACTTGACCTCTTGCTGTCTGAATGCAAAGACTTTGCAGTGAGTTGTGGCTCAGAATCACCATGTAACAAAAGCTATGCTATTTTCACATGAATTACTGAGCCATGCATTTCAGGGGTACCTACCTTTAAACAGAGTATTCCTATCGATAAAATATATTCACCCAAGGATCAGTCCATAGTTGACATGTACTCAGTTCTGGGATTCACAATGTTAGGGACTTTTCCATTTAAATTACAAAATAAAATTTTATGCACTCAAGTTAATATAACTTGTGGAAGTATTTTTGCACTGAAGTATTTACACCAGAACAGATTGTAAATGTTCACAGATTGTTCTGGTATAAATTAGCTCACAGGATAAAGTAAGCAGCAATTTTTCATATTAGTATTATTTATATAATAAGGTTACCTATAGATAACACCAGTGTGCCAAGCCTGGTAAAAGGTATTTTGAATAAAAATAGTCAGTATATTTATGACTTAGAGAGACAGACTAATCAACTAATCGTATAATAATGTAAAACTATAGCGGGGTCATACAAGAGAGGTACTTTATTAGGAATGCTATGAGATGTGATCTAGAGCAGAGATCAGAGAGTAGAAACTCACAACATGAAGTATTGGAGGTGAGGGTTGGAAAAGGAGCATTCCAGGCAAAGCAAAGAGTGTGTGCAAATGTCCAGGGAGGGAAGAGAGGTTGGTACCCATGAGGAGGAGGTGTGGAGGCCACTGTGAGGCAGGAGAATAGGGTCTGGAGGCAGGGAACCTAAGGTCTATTTGTGCTGACTTCCTAGAACTAAATCAAAAGGAAAACCCCAACTTTCCATGCCTAAGTATCAAAAGGACCAGAGGTTACACCCTTTGCAACTCCCTTTTTTCTGCATGGCAGATGAAAAACTGAAAGTACCTCTGATTGGTCTCCTCCCACAACCAATCAGGCTAGTCTTGGGCCAAGTCTTTATTTGCAGAGGAGTATAATTTTGTGACTTCACTTCAGCCTCTGATTGGTCACTTTCCACAACCAGTCAGACTGATTGTAGGCCACTACTTAATTTACACAGGGTGTACACCAATTAACCAGTGGGAAACCTCTAGAGGATATTTAAGCCCCAGAAAATTATGTAACTGGGCTCTTAAACACCTATGCTCGGTCAGGCTCCCACCTTGAGGAGTGTACTTTTGTTTTCAATAAATCTCTGCTTTTGTTGCTTCATTCTTTCCTTGCTTTGTTTGTGCATTTTGTCCAATTCTTTGTTCAGGATGCCAAGAACCTGGACACCCTCCACAGGTAACAACTGAGCCTGGGGAGCATGCTGTGAGATCAGGACCATGCAGAGACTTGTAGGCCACACCAAGGCCTTTGCTTTTGTTTCCCTTTGCTATTAAAGAAGCCAGTGAAACATTTTAAGAAGGGGAAAGACATGATTTTCAAAAAGATCCCTCTTGGCTGCAGGGAGAAAATGAATGGAGGTAGGAAAGATGAGGAGATATAGGCTATTTCACTAGTCTAAATAAGGGATAACAGTCACTTGGGCTTAGATAGTGACAGTAGTGATGGTGGGGGGAAATAGAAATATAAAATAAAGGCAGCAGGACTGCCAAATGTCTAGGCCTTACACTTACTGGCTGTGTGACCTTGAGCAGATACTTAGCCTCTCTGAGTCACTATTTCTACACCTGTAAAAATTGGAGCAACCTTCAGCTGACAAACAAGTTGAGCAAAGTTTCAGGATAAAAAAAATCAATGTAAAAAAATTACCAGCATTTCTAAACACCAACAACAGCCAAGCCAACAGCCAAATCAGGAACACAATCGCATTCACAATTGCCACAGAAAGAATAAAATACCTAGGAATTCAGCTACCTAGGGAGGTGAAAGATCTCTGCAATTAGAATTACAAAGCACTGCTCAAAGAAATTAGAACACAAACAAATGGAAAAAAAATTCAATGCTCATGAATAGCAAGAATCAATATCATTAAAATGGCCACATTGCCCAAAGCAATTTACAGATTGAGTACTATTCCTATAAAACTACCAATGATATTCTTCACAGAACTATAAAAAACTATTTTAAAATTCATATGGAATAAAAATGAGCCCAAATAGCCAAGGCAGTCCTAAGCAAAAGAGCAAAAATGGAGCCGTCATGTTACCTGATTTTAAACTATACTACAAGGCTACAGTAACCAAAACAGCATAGTATGAGTACAAAAACAGTTAAATCAATGAAACAGGACAGCCCAGACATAAGGCTGCACGCCTACAACCATCTGATCTTTGACAAAGCTGACAAAAACAAACAACAGGAAAAAGACTCCCTATTTAATAACTGGTGCTGGGATAACTGGCTTAGCCATATGCAGAAGATTGAAACTTTCTTACATTACATAAAAAAATCAACTCAAGATGGATTAAAGACTTAAATGTAAAACTCAAAACTATAAAAACCCTGGAAGACAATCTAGGCAATACTATTCTGAACATATTGGGAAAGATTTCACGACAAAGACACTGAAAGCAATTGCAAAAAAAGCAACAATCAGCAAATGGAATCTAATTAAACTAAAGAGTTTCTGTACAGCAAAACAAACTATCAACAGTGTGAGCAGACAACCTGCAGAATGGGAGAAAATATTTGTAAACTATGCATCTGACAAAAGTCTAATATCCAGCATCTATGAGGAACTTAAATTTACAAGAAAAAAACTTCATTAAAAAGTGGGCAAAGGACATGAAAAGACATTTTTCAAAAGAAGACATAGACGTAGCCAACAATCAAGAAAAAAAGCTCAACATCACTAATCATTAAAGAAATGCAAATCAAAACCACAGTGAGATGCTATCTCATACTAGTCAGAATGGCTATTAAAAAGTCAAAAATAACAGATGCTGGCAAGGTTGCAGAGAAAAGGGAACACATACACACTGTTGGTGGGAGTATAAATTATTTCAACCATTGTGTAAAACAGTGTGGCAATTCCTGAAAGAGATAAAAACAGAAACTACCATTCGACCCAGCAATCTCATTAGTGGGTATATGCCCAGTGGAATATAAATTGTTCAGTTATAAAGACACATGCATGTAAATGTTCATTGCAGCACTATTCACAATAGCAAAGACATGGAATCAACCTAAATGCCCATCAATGAGAGATTGGATAAAGAAAATGTGGTACAAATATACCATGGAATATTATGCAGACATAAAACAGAATGAAATAATGTGCTTTGTAGGGACATGGATGGAGCTAGAGGCTATTATCCTTAGCAAAATAACGCAGGAACAGAAAACCAGTACTACGTGCTGCCACTTGTAAATGGGGGCTAAATGATGGGAATTCGTGGACACGAGGAAGGGAACAACAGACACTGGGGCCTTTTCGAAGGTGGAAGGTGGGAGGAGGGAGAGAACAGTAGAAATAAATAGGCTTAGTGCCTGAGTGACAAAATAGCCTGTACAACAAAACCCTATGACACTAGTTTACCCAAATAACAAACCTGCACACATACTCCCAAACTTAAAATAAAAGTTTAAAAAAATGGGGCAATAACAATATCTACTTCAAGGTCACTACAAATGAATATATACCTGGCACACAGTAAGTGCTTGATAAACATTACAGTAGTAATAGTTGCATTTTCAATTTTGAAATAAAGGAGAAAAAATTGACTGGGATGAAAATATTTTCAATAACCATATTCATAGAAGTAGAATTCTTGAGTCAAAAAGATAGGATTAAGAAAACTAATCCTAATACACAGTTGTCCTTGTTATCTGTATTGGATTGGTTCCAGGACCCTAGTGGATACCAAAATGTGTGCATGCTCAAGTCTTTTATATAAAATGGCATAATATTTGCATATAATATATGCACATTATCTCATATACTTTAAATCATCTCTAGATTACTTATAATACCTAATACAATGTAAATGCTATGTAAATGGCTGTTTTAATGTTTTGTTTTTTAATTTGTGTTATTTTCATTGTATATATTTTGGAATATTTTAGATCTATCATTGATTGAATTAAATGATGTGGAACCTCTGGATATAAAGGGGCAACTGTACTTCTTTTTAATGCTTCTTTTAAAGCATGTCTTAGAGATATTAGAAAAGTTAAATTCATCTTTCACAGTTTAGTTCTCCTAAAAGGACTATTCAAATTTACAGTTTTACCAAAAGGACTGAGAGTGTGCAAGCCCTTAAACCTTAAACCCTTGACAATGCTGGGCCTCATCAATTTTTCCTTTTTGAGGTACAATATTGTCATCTTAATTTGGTTTAAAGTTGACTATTATTTAATGTTTCATGGTCAATTTTTATTTTTTTATTTGAAACACCTTTTCACACAAATTGTCCTGAGTAAATAATAAATAAATAGAAAACTAGACTTTTGACAACACCATAAAGACAACACCATAAAGAACAGAGAATAAAAGATACCATTCCAGGCTGGGCGTGATGGCTCACACCTGTAAGCCCAGCACCTTGGGAGATCAAGGTGGGCAGATCCTTTGAGGTCAGGAGTTCGAGAACAGCCTGGCCAACATAATGAAACCCTGTCTCGGAAAATATGCACATTAGTGAGGCATGGTGGTGCATGACTGTAGTCCCAGCTATTTGGGAGGCTGAGACAGGAGAATTGCTTGAACTCTTGAAGGGAAAATATTTAAGAGAGAGTGGAGACCATTCAGGGATACTGGAAAGGATTACAAACCAGACAAAGATGAATGCATGTCTCACTACTCAAGTGTCTGCTGCAGACCAACAGCATCAGCATCATGTGGGAGCCTGTTAGACTTGCAGAATCTTATGCCTAGCTCAACCTCCTGAATCAGAGTGCACATATCTGCAAGACTCTCAGGAGATTGGTTTGCACATGAAAGTGTGAGGACTGCTGGATCAGATGACCTCAATAGTTCTTTCTGAACTGGTATGATCCTGTGAGTCTAGGAACTATATCCAAAGCAGAGAACTTGGGCACGATGTCAGGGGAACAGAACCTATTTAACTGGCAAGGCTGTTAGAGTTTTTCAAACTACTCCAGTCATTCTTGCATCAATTCTCAGAGGTACTTGAGGTGATACTGGAAGAAATAGATGTTGTTTAATACAGGATCAATTTTGAGCTGTTGACTCTCAGAGCTGGAAGAAACTCAGGGATCATCTAATTTGCAACTTTATTTTATATAAGAGGAACTGAAGGTCAGAGAAGGACAGTGACCTATCCCAGGTTAAAATAAGAATTGATGACTTTTTCCTACCTTAATTTCTGCCTAGGCTGGTTCATTCTCTCTCTAGCTCACTATTTCTGTCTCTATCTCTGTCTTTGTCTCTTGTCTTTTTCTCCTTTCTCTCTCTCCTCCCTCCCTCTCTCTTTCTCAATCTGTTGCATGCACACACACACATACACAGCCAAAGTTAAGCAACCTGCTTTGTAAATTGATCTGGTGTCTGTCCTTAGGGCCAAACAGCAAAAGCAAGGAGAGGGGGAAATATAATACTACAGAAGGAGTCTTTTTCAGTGGTAGCAAAGCAGGCTGCAAGAGTAGCATGAACAGGAGCTGAAGTCTGAAGGTATATAAACTAAGAAGTCAGAAGGAACATAAGCTACGAATGCCAAAGGTATATGCTCTTCATTCGTTCTCCCTCAGACTTTTGAGCTGAGGTTTGTCATTGGTTATTTCAATAAAGAATTCAGGCTTATGATTGAGGCTATAGGAGAAAATGAGGAAGAACAGTGGATGGAAGTCCTAATCTCAGTAGTCACAGAGCCCCCATGGAGTTGAGAATCTACTGACAGGACACTCATTTAATCAAATAAACTCTTAACTGGATGTACAATTAAAATTAGAATGTAATTACAATTTATACTTGCGTGATTATAATTGGAATAACTATGATGGAAGAGAAATGCATGAAGACTCAGGGAAAATGTAACATGGAGATTTGGCCTTGTCTGGCGGAGCAGAGAAGAAGATTGAGTAAGTCGTGAATGTGGTGCTATTAGAGGATATATAGGAGCTAACCAGGTGAAGACAGCCCAGGGAGAAAATTTTAGGAAAAGGTGTCAGTATGAAGAGGTTGCAGTTCTAGCAGAAGCGTGATTCATTTGAGAAACCAAATGAAGGGTAATTTGGCTGGAGTATAGAGAGCAAATGGGAGTTATGTATGGAAAGTGCCTGGAGAGTGGCTTGTAACCATGCAGGATGTTATGAGTCATTTTAAATTTTCTGGTGTTAGCCTAAAAGCAATGTAAAGCTATTAGGTCATAACATGGGAGTGATATGATGAGTTTTACATTTTGAAACTATGTCTCTAGCTGTAGTATGAACACATTGGAGGGGTTAGGAGTGGATATGAGATATGTCTGGAGCCAATTGTAGGAATGTATGAGAAATAAGGGGGGCTTAAACTTGGGTTTTGGAGTAGAGGAAAAAGAAGTGGGCAGATGTAGGAGAAGTTTAGGAAGGTACAACAGACAAATGTGGTAGTGGATTATATATATGGAGGGTATAGAAGAGAGTGTCAATTATGATTTTTAGGTTTTGACTGCTATAATTGAATGGATGGGGGGCTCATTCTCGTTGATAAAGAACACTAAAAGAGTCTGAACTCAGAGTGAAAAACCATGAGTTTAATTTTGGATGTGCTGGTTGGATATACTTTTGTGACAGCCAGTGTGATAATCCAGGGGAGGTTAGATTAAAAGGCCTAGAATTCACAGGGGAGACCTAAACAAGAGGTTGTAATGCTTGATACTTTGTAGGAGATAAAACTGTCAGTGTGGGTGAGTTGCCTAGGGAAAGAGAACAGACAAGAAGGTGACCTTGGTTTCCTTGTGAAGTACAATGCAAGGGCTTCTGCTGAGAGTTATCAAAGAGGTGAGAGGGAGAGGGGCTTAGGATGAAAGAAAGGTAACGGGCCAGGGAAATTTTTGAGGAATTGATAATATCAGCAAATGAGAAACTATCAGTTAGTCATATCAGCAAATGGGAAACTGAGTTAATGGGGAAAAGTTTTAAGTTTATTGGTGACAACAAAGGCCTTCTTTGGGCTGGTCCTCCCCCTTTAGGGGCTTAGGATAAAAGAAAGGTAGGTGGCCAGGAAGAACTTTGAGGACTTAGTCATATCAGCAAATGGGAAATAGTCAATTAGTCATATCAGCAAAGGGGAAACTGAGTTAATAGGGAAACGTTTTAAGTTTACTGGGGACAATGAAGTCCTGCTTTAGGCTGGTCAAACACTCATTTGGTGAGCGGCCACTGTTCTGGCCCTTGGGATATATGGTGAATAACGTGGACTCACTACTCTTGAGGAGCCTACGTGTTAGTGAGGAGAGTGGTGAGTGATGTAGGTACTTTGTGTCCACAAGATAACAGCTATCCCTTAAAAGCATGAATTTATTATTCAAGTACTCTTCCTAATACTGTGATTTCAGCCAGTCATACCTGGCTGCTTGATTAGAGTCATAGGGACAGTAGATAAAGTTTTACAAATAGAGATAAAGATTTGCTTGAAAGGCATAATGAAAAAAAAATCACAGAAATAGAGAAACAATGGAGCTTGAGTTCCATTAAGGGTGTTTTAAATAATCATGGATATTAAGAGAAGAAAATAGAAGAAAGGGGAGAAATGAAGGATTAACGAACTGGCAGTTACAATGAGAATAATTGAAGAAGCAAACTGGAAGAATAGAAGATTATGATCTCAATGAGATGTATAAATAGGTCATTTTGGAAGTAAAGTAGTCATGACTAAAGGAAAGGTCTAGGGTATGGTACAATACAGGGTGACCCAGATGAAGTAGAGATTGTCACTAGAGAGAAGATGGCCATGAAAGAGAAAGGTCAGGGTGTTGAATAAATTTCAATTTAGCAAGTAATACTTTTTGAATTATCTTATATAGCACTGGCTATTCAGGGAGAGACTATCCAAAATAAACATTCCAAGCGTCTTCATAGAGAATGGATCCCAGATAGAGAACATCAGGAGACATGGAAGCTCTTCCTTTCTGCCACAAGTCTGGGTAGAAGTTTTAGATGTGCAGTTTCTGAAGTGACTGGGTGAGATTATGCCTGCTGGATAGAAACAGAAACTGTGAAAGTGCTTTGAAAAATTATAGTCCAGAATATACTGTGGGAAGAAGAGAGCAGCAAGCTGAAATGCCATCAAGCAGTGGTGTTAGGGTTCAGGGAAGGAGTAGTAAGTTGTACTGAGCTATAGAAATCCTGGAGCAGTGATTTTCGTGGTTCAGGCAGGAAGGTAGCAATAAGGAAATCAGTCAGCAGAGAGCTACACTGGCAAGACTCTAGTTATGTTAATATAATGGCTACATCTCAGTCCTAGAATCCAGCAGCACCAGACAAATTGCCCAGCCAGAGGAGTCAGGCACAGAGCAACCAGACACTACGTACTTATTGGAACTGGGACATAAGGGCACAATAGGAGTGGCAGCAAGAGGAACCTTATGCTTATTGTCTACTCATTTGTCCATCCATCCATCCATCCATTCATCCATCCAATACACCTTGACCAGTGCCTACCAAGTACAAGGCCTGTGTTGTATGGTGGGAATAAAGAGGTGAAGTAATATCATTGAGTCTCCCCAGTTGATATCATCTCTCTACCCGCAAAAGAGTTTTAGCTCTTTCATTCCTTCTCATTTATTTTCTGCTAGTGGAGAAGTGATAAACTTGGATTCTAAACAAAAATAAAACTCCCCAGTCAGAGATGCACACAACATCAAATGAGTTCCCTTACACTGGCACACTTAAAATCATGGAAAATGCATATGCGGATGATCAAGATGCAATTTATAGTAAACCACAGGTGCCAAGCCTGATGAGAATGTCACAAATTAGCAATGAATGTATCTTTGACATTCAACTTGAAGTCTTGACCTAAGAATATATGTCAATATATTAATATTGCATTGATAAGTATGTATAATACATTTCTCTCTCCTAGGGAAATCCTTCTGATAAGGCCAAGATGCAAGCATTTATTCCTTCTCCTTTACCCGTTGGAAGCTCTGCCTTTGTTTATGCCCAGCTCATTATACAGCAGTTGTCTTCATTACCATCTCATGCTTTACGGGTGGGAAAATGTTGCTATGGTGATGCTGGAATATAGGCCTAAACACAGACCAACGTGAACTTATCCTTAGTTAGGGGCAGTAGAGCAGTAAGAAGTTAGCAACAGGAGTCATAAACCTTTTTCCTATATTCCTAACATATATGCTTCAGTGAAGGAGTGTTGGAGTTAATGGAGATGAACCCTTACAGCAAATGGAATGGATTCAGGTTCTCACATGGTTGTTTCATTTTACTACAATTAGCCTGTTTTTCATGAACATATTGATGAACATTCCCAGGTTAGCAAATACATAGCTCAGCTCCTTGAAGAGCTGACAATCTTGTTATTTTCTATTTCACAGTTGTAGACTATACTCCAAGTATCACAAATGGGCACCACTAGTAACAGATAGAACTAGCAAATGTATAAATGGCTTCTTGTAAACCCTTTACTACCTTTAGGAAAGCTCAGATTCATGACCCAGACAGAGTAGTTAATCTGAGTGTTTGTATATAAAATCACAAACTATAGATGTTTCTCAACTTACAATGAGGTTATGGTTTCTACTAAATTTATATCATTTTTGTACCTCGTAAAGTCACAATATTTTATGTTGAGTCATCACTAATTGTGAACTGTCTTTGTTAGAACAGAAGACCCGTAGATGTAATCTAAGGTGAAGTTTTCTCTTAGAGATGAGGAAACAAGTCCTAGAGATAGAAGAGTGCCTGTAAGAGACCCAGCAACCAAGAGGCAGGTTGGTTTAGCTGAAATGAGAAGCTGTTTTTCCTTCTATCTCTTTGTCTGACAAACTCTTCTACTAGTTTCTACTTCTTTAATCAAAGACTTTCAGAGAACCCATCTTTTCTTTTCCAATGGGAAGGAAATTAATGGAGGTGGAGATAAATCTGGAGACCCCACTTCCCCACTCCAAATGTTAACCTTGACTTAGTAACTTAAAGTCACTGACCCAAGCCTCCTAATGAAGCATGGCTCACTCTAGAAGGTATTGTCGATGGACCTGAAGCCTTAAGAAGATGAACAGTTTCAGTGCTCAGAACTGGCTTATCAGCAGGTATCCCAGTCAGGCTGACAGCAGGACCTGTTACTCTCTTATCTTTGTTTCTTAGTCTTTCAAATACATCAGCATGCATCATTTGATATATTTCTGTCTTTTCCTTCTAGAGTTCAAGTGTTATTTACAATGAGTCTTTTGTAACTTCACATCCTAAGGATATCAGAGTGTTTTGGGGTACTGCATTAGTTATAATTAAACTAAGCCGTCTGGGTCCCCTAGGAACAGTGGTAAATCTTGGCAGAAATGTTTATCTTTTTATTAATAGAAAGGTTAGTTTTGGTCTTTATGCTACTTATTTATTTATGTATTCTTATTATACTTTATGTTCTAGGGTACATGTACACAACGTGCAGGTTTGTTACATATGTATACATGTGCCATGTTGGTGTGCTGCACCCATTAAGTCGTCCTTCACATTAGGTATATCTCCTAATGCTATCCCTACCCCCTCACCCCACCCCACAACAGGCCCCGGTGTGTGATGTTCCCCTTCTTGTGTCCAAGTGTTCTCATTGTTCAATTCCCAGCTACGAGTGAGAACATGTGGTGTTTGGTTTTCTGATCTTGTGGTAGTTTGCTGAGAATGATGGTTTCCAATTTCATCCATGTCCGTACAAGGGACATGAACGCATCCTTTTTTATGGCTGCATAGTATTCCATGGTGTATATGTGCCACATTTTCTTAATCCAGTCTGTCACTGATGGACATTTGGGTTGATTCCAAGTCTTTGCTATTCTGAATAGTGCCACAATAAACATGCAGTGTCTTTATAGCAAGCAATGAATTTATAAATCCTTTAGGTATATACAAAACCCCCAGTAATGGGATGATGCTGGGTCAAATGGTAGTTTCTACGTTCTAGATCCTTGAGGACTCACTACACTGTCCTTCCACAATGGTCTGCAACTAGTTTTACACGTCCCCACCAACGAGTGTAAAAGTGTTCCTATTTCTCCCATATCATCTCCAGCATTTATTGTTCTCCTGACTTTTTTAATGATTGCCATCTCTAACTGGTGTGAGATGGTGATCTCCATGGCTCGTTTTGGATTGCAT
Organism: Rhinopithecus bieti; assembly: GCF_001698545.2. Taxonomy (NCBI): domain Eukaryota; kingdom Metazoa; phylum Chordata; class Mammalia; order Primates; family Cercopithecidae; genus Rhinopithecus; species Rhinopithecus bieti. The sequence continues at coordinate 3,513,663 of NW_016806375.1, read as the reverse complement.
TTCTCTGACTGGCTAGTGATGATGAGCATTTTTTCATGTGTTTTTTGGCTGCATAAATGTCTTCTTTTGAGAAGTGTCTGTTCATATCTTTTGCCCACTTTTTGATGGAGTTGTTTGTTTTTTTCTTGTAGATTTGTTTGAGTTCTTTGTAGGTTCTGGATATTATGCTAGTTATTTTAAGCAACTGTCAAACCTGAAGATCTTAAGAGCTCCTTGCTAGGGAGGAGACTTAATAAGAATTGTAGTTGAGATGTGGGATAGATCAAGAGTCTTAGAAACAAATGTTGACTCCCTACTGATAGAGAAATCATTTTAAGCTCTCTCAACCTCAACTTTCTGTTGTATAGGTCAGAATTGCATGTCTTGTCAGGATTGTTGTACAGAAGATATGGAATACTGCCAGAGAACTGGATAAGAGACTGACATCTTTTCCAGTCTTCAATGAGCATCTATTTGTGTTGGGACAATATAGGATATATTTTCCCCAGATATATATATATAGGATATACCCTCAATTTAGTTTTTATTGTTTCTTCAAAGGGATTTTATATTTGTCAACTCACTTGACATTCCCACTATCAGGTAAACATGTAAGAGATAACAGACTTGTTCAGGATTACCATGCACATAATTGGGATACCTACATTTTGGTCCTAGCTGGGTTTCAGTCTAGCCCATCTGAACTTGAAAAAGTGATCTTCAAAAAATACAAAATAATGGTGTTGATCCCCAACTTAAAATCCCTTATTTGAGAGTGGTGTGGGACCACCTGCCCATTTCTTCAACCTCATTTTTTGCCATCATCCTCCTCAACCAAAGCATGTCAGCAACAGAGGAGTCATTCCATTGCTCTGACCTGCTTTTTTTTTTTTTTTCCTGCCTCATGGTCATTGCACGTGTAGCTCCTTCAGTCTATAATGTTCTTTGCCCTGTGGCTTTGCGGAAATGCCTATTTTTCACATTTCAGTTCTTAGCTTAAGTGTCTCTTGCTTAAAGACTTTCCCCTGAACTCTACCTAAAGTAATATACTATATTATTTTCTGTTTCAGCCTTTGGTTTGGCACCTTAACAGCACTCTGAATTTATGACTTTTTGATGATTTTTTTTCCTCTTGTATTTACCTGTCTTATTTTTTTTTAATGGGATAAATACTTTTATTTTTTGTTTTTTTAATGGGATAAATACTTTTCTTTTAATGGGATACTTTAAAAAAATTTTTTTT
>NW_016806375.1:3486103-3512024 GCF_001698545.2 Rhinopithecus bieti | reverse complement strand
TCAGCACCCATCAACTCGTCATTTACATCAGGTATAACTCCCAGTGCAGTCCCTCCCCCCTCCCTCCCTCCCCCTCCCCATAATAGGCCCCGGTGTGTGATGTTCCTCTTCCCAAGTCCAGGTGATCTCATTGTTCCGTTCCCACCTGTGAGTGAGAACATGCGGTGTTTGGTTTTCTGTTCTTGTGATAGTTTGCTGAGAATGATGGTTTCCAGCTGCATCTATGTCCCTACAAAGGACACAAACTCATCCTTTTTTATGGCTGCATACTATTCCATGGTGTATATGTGCCACATTTTCTTAATCCAGTCTGTCACTGATGGACATGTGAGTTGATTCCAAGTCTTTGCTATTGTGAATAGTGCTGCAATGAACATATGTGTGCATGTGTCTTTATAGCAGCATGATTTATAATCCTTTGGGTATATACTTATTTTATTTGGTCTGTCTATCCTTTTGGGATGTAAAATGTTATGAAAATGGGGACTAGGTCTATTTTATTTATGGTTGTATCTTCAGCACTCAGCACAATTATTTGCACCTATTAAGCACTCAGTAAAATTTGCTAAATGAATAAATAAGTCACTCATTTTTAGCATTTTAGCTCATCATAGGTAAAAGTGTTCAATAACTGTAACTATTTTACTTACTGTCTTAACTTCAAATAGAGAAGGCTCTTCCCTTCTGTTGTTATCACTTTCTGGTCTCCATCAGACATACTTCTTCTCCATTATCTTTCCTTTTAAATTTTCTCTCTGTCTGCTTGAGTATATGTTCAACTTGGCATGTACAACTTACTAAGCTAATATTTACAGAGATAAAAGCAGTAGGTTGAAATCTGGAAATCTGAGTTCTAGACTTAGATATGCCTTTAGCTTAAAATGTGATCCTGGATAAAGTTAGATGCCTATTTTTGGACCTCAATTTCTCCCATTTTTGTAGTGAAGAGATTGGAATTGATGAGCCATAAAGATGTTTTCCACCTAGAATATTATCTAACTTATATTGCTTGTTTATCTTCTGTCAATTAACCTAGGCAGTGTCATAAAATAGCCACTTCTAAAATAGTAGGAGTCATCTGGATTAATGTGTGGGTACATTTATTTAAAAAGAAGTCCCATTAGTTTATATTCATGCTATAAAATTTACAATCCCTACGGAGAAACTAAGCTTCAAAATGTCTTGCCAATGAACAATATATCAATGGCCTTGCTGTGCTGGGTGCTTTCTGGAGTAGCTGGGGAGCCACAAGTGCTGGTGAAAACAGAAGTGAGCTGTGTTATGTTCTCATGTTGTTCTCCACATGCTATGTGTTGTAGGTCTGCCAGAATTTTCTCAGCATGACTCCTCCAAATTTCCTACTTCATCTCAGATTAGACACATTTCAGCCTTGGCAGGAAGGTCTGCATTTAAAGCCAGTTTTGAAGATAGCAAAAATGTTTCACATATACTCAGCGTTTAGTATTCATTACCCTGCACCCAGTGGCAAGACAGAGGAAGTATGGTCTTGTGGCTAAGAGATGAGGACGTGGAGTTAGAAGCCTGGATTTGAATCTGATGTGACTTGGGATAATGACTTAATCATTTAAATATGTGTTTCTTCATCTGTGAGAGATATGTAAAAAGCTTTCAAGTTGATAGGGTGAAATGAAATAATCATGTACATATTTAGCATATCCCTGGCACATGATGGTAACCAATCAATATGCATTATTTACTGTTTGTATTTCTTTCAATGCTTGAGTAAAAACTGGAGGATTCCAATCCAGATCAAGATGCTCTAGTTTGTATTACCTCTGTTCAGTAGATTCAATTTCTGTGTCATCATCTGTGAAGTTGATGTTTCGTCTGTGATCTTTAAGGTCCCTTTCTGCTCTGAAATGATAAAGCAAATAGACTAATGAATATTTGGCATTATAAGAGGATAGATAATAGACATTTTAATTTTTCTGAATTATCTAAAAACTCTTGAGTGCTGATTACAAAGTGTTATATAAAAGTAGTTATGATTTTCTCAGTTACATCACAGAAACCAGAAAGTGATTGTGTAGCAAAACTATGAAGTAGGTGACATTTTTAGGAAATCCTGGCCCTTGCAGTCTTTACCTCCCCTGAGATGTCTCTCTTGCACATCCTAGCTTTTTTCCTGAGCCTTCTTTTTCCCTCCCCCTACTTATCTGACTCTGAGTTATATGCCTTATCTCTAACTGTAAAATGAAAGTTCTTGTTTCCTATTAAATAAATTTCATGCTCTGAGAAGCAGGGAGGAAGCATATTTCAAACAAGTTCTGTGATTGGACCATGCTTTCCAGGGCCCTGATATAATGCCAGATTGGTGACTACTATTTTCTCTCATATTTGACAGATCATTGAATTACGGTATCTCCCTCAAACCAATGATATGGCCAGTTCTTTAATGTTCACACACTTCTGGTTCTGGCTTCAGCTACTGACTAATAATACATCTCATTCACAAAGAATTCTTAGAGTTTCTGTCTCAGATTCTAAACTAAATAGTCTTAGAATTTTTCTTAACATGAACCTTCTCATTTTACTGATGGAGTAACGGAGGCTCTGAGAAATGACATGACTTAATTTATGTCCCCACAGCTAATAAATAACAAAGTTTCCTGCAATAATACCTGAAATAATATTACATGATATATTCCTTGTAGTCTCACTGTTTTATAAATTATTTTTGTTATTTTAAATAAGAGTCTATCATTCAATTTGCATTTTTTTACAATAAGGAGCATGCTAACCTGGTAGTAATTCATGTTTTATTTAGATTAGTTGAGAATTTAGGTTAGTTGTTAGTGAGGTCAGAACAGGATCCAGCAAAATTCCTGGGGCAGAAGAGGAACCAGAAGGAGAGGATGTGGGTAGTACAGATTGGAATGGAGAACTAACAGTGCGCTTAGCGAGATGGGATTTGTTGGTGACCCTGATAACAGTGGCTTTCATGCAGTGGTGGGGTCAAAAACCTGCCCAAAGTGGGTTAAAAAGTGAATAAATATGAAGTGAAGAGATACTAATATTACATGGATTTTTTTTTTTCTCTGAAAGTGAGTAGAGAAATAAAATAGCTGGAGAGAGACATGAGGTCAATTGAAATATTTTAAATATTTTACATATGTGCATATATATGTAAAATTATAAAACATTTGCATGCCGTTGGTAATGATTTCATATTTAGGTGGAAATTGATGGTGAGGAGAAAGAAATGTTGATTATAGGTGTAAAGTCTTGGCTTGGTGAGGGGCAGTGAGACCCTGTAATAAATGGAAGGTTTGGCTTTCTCTAGGTGAAAAATCCAAGATTTTGAGTAAAGAAGCAGACAGCTTGAGAGATTTGGTATTGAAAAGATGCAATGGTTATCTTTTGGTTGCTTTGATTTTCTCGATGAAATAAGAAGTGAGTCAAGAGCTGAGAATGAGGAGAGGGAGACAGTGTTGGTGATTGCAGGATGGAAGAGTGAATTTGTTTGGGAAATATAGTAAAATTGCTGGATAGTGCTAAAGGCCCACTTAAGTTTGAAAGTCAAAAATATGAAGAGAGCCAGGTTAGACCTGTGTGAGTTTTTCTCCAGCCTCATGCAGCTGCTTGAGTGTAGTTACAAAACAGACGGATAGCTGAGTTGAACTAAAGTTGAGGTTTTGCCAAACTAGGCTAGAGGAGAAAAGAGGAACAAGTAATTTGGGAGTATATAAAAGGAGTGATTATACCGATTACTCATGAAATATAAGAAAAGTAAGGAAGGAACTGAGGACACAAAACAGGTTATGAATGGATAGTAAAAAGTGGTGAGGCCAGTGGGATGGAGGTCCTGATGAATTTGCAGAGGAGAGCAAGGCAGATTCTAAAGTTAACAGAGCTGCAAAAATAAGAGCAGATGTTTGAAAAAAGATTTAAGGGACAATGCAGTTACTAGTAATGGCAAGGTCTAGTAGTGGCCATGGTAGTGGGTGAATGAGGTGGAGTGAAGTAGAAACCTGAAGGGGAGATAGTCAAGGATTTGGATGGAGACCACAGCATTGGTGTGGAAGTGGTCAAGTTGCTGACAGAATATAGAGCGGAGGAGGTGAAGAGGGTGAAGAGGTGAGTGGTGGTGAAGCAGCAGTGAAGAATAAGATGGTGAATGTGAAACTTAGGTCTTCAGTGGTTGAGGAAAGCAATGAGGGTGGCAGATGACTGCCACAAGGCAGGAGAATAGTGGCAGAGGTTGATGGCGTATGTTTTCAAAAAGGTAGGATATTTGAAGGAGGAAGAAGGCAATAATTGACTATAAATTATTGTAATGAGCACGGAAAGGACCTAGCCTTACCTCCAGGCTCTGTGTGCAATGTGGGATGTAAAAGGAATAACAGCTCTCACTTGAAAGGCCAGCAAGGGAAGCAGTTTTTACAGAAAGAAACCAAGCTTTACACACAACTGGTGGAGGAGCTAAAAAGACATTTAAAGGTATAGGAAATCTTCCCAGTATAGATTGTAAGTTCCAGAGCATCCAGTAGAAGAGCTGGGGAGAGGCATGTTTAACAATGACTGTAGGATCACATTGGAGATGCAAACTTATCTGGGTATGATAGGTGATAGAGAATACTACTCAAACATTAATGTATTTGAAAATCCCCTTGGGATCTTGTGCAAATTCAGATTCACAATCTTGTTGTGGGGTGGGGAGCTAAGAGTCTGCATTTCTAACAAGCTTCAAGGTAAGGCTGATAATACTTATTTGAAGATCATACAGTAAGGAGCAAGGCTTTGTAGGCTTGGACTAGTGTGAGCAGCATTAAGGTTAGAACCTGGGGAGAGGATGCCAGTGATGGGTTTGATCAAGAACAAGTGGAGCTCTGGAGCCTCCTTCAATCTGAGAATATTTAGTAATTGCCAACATTTTTGGAAGATCAATTTTTAAACTGTCTTATCTTTAAATCTGTAAACCTTCTCTGAAACTAAAGCTCATGCATTAAGCATATATTTGTTTCAGTAAGTGTATTGTCTTTGTTTCATAGGTGTGCACACATTATTTCAATAGGACCGTTTGTTCCTTGGAGCAAGAGACTGTTGGGAATAGTGGAACATTATTGGATCATGAATCATAAGACTTAATTTCAGTTCCCATTTGTATTATTAAATAGCTATGGAAAGCAGAGGAAAAGATAATTTACCTTTCTGGTCAGTTTTATGTGTGAAGTGGGGATAATCATGCCTAGCTGTCAGTGCTATGAGATTCAAATGAGATACTTAATATAAAATGTGTTGTAAATGGAAAAACAATATAATAACAAGATAATAATTATTGTCAGACTGGTATTTTTCTGATATATACCAGCATGGCATATTGGCTGGTGCTTGACATTATTGATCAGTGACCATGCCACATTGGTAGTTAAATATTTTAAAATATAACTCTTAAAAATTGTGTTTCATAAATTTATTGTTATTTATTCTATGTCTTTATAAAGTGTCAGCAGAAAAATGGGCATAAAATAGTTGTCGAATTAAAGATTTGGTGTAACAAGGTGAATAAAATATATGAGCACCTATACCAAGGCACACTGACTGAAAAGGGAAAGTAATTCCAAAAGTCTGTAGAATGAGTTATTTCTAATGTCACTTTTACCAGGAAGCATTAAGGTGTCAGTTCTTGTTCCCTCACAACAAATTTGAAAGTGACCTCACTATACTTTTTGGCATTTGTTTCCTCTTTAGATTATACCCTTCACATTTTGTAGTTGGTTAATGCAGGTACACCCAGACAAAAGAAGGATGCTAGGTACAGACAAGCTATGATTGACCTAACCCATCTATTCTATTCTGCAGTAGAACTCTCTGTTCCAAAATGTGTTATGGGGACTCATGTTAAAACTTCTTCAAAAACAGCTTGTTCTCTAACAGTAAAAAATATTTCTTTTATTTTTCCTTTTTTTCTTGGAGAGCTTGCTTTAGTGAGAACTGATTTTCCCAGCTCTTTGCAATTCAGAAAAAAAGTATGGATTTTGGGGTTCAAATTCTGGCTGTACCCCTTATTAGCTGTAAATCTTAACCAAGTTACTTAAACTCTGTAAACTTCAGGTTTCTCTTTTGTAAGACTGTCATAATTATAGGATCTTCCTCACATGATTGTTGTAAGAATTGAGATAATGTGCATAAAGTAAGTGCTAGTCACTATTAATGACTATGTAAGAACCTAGATAAAAAATTTGTATCCTGAATTTATAAAGTCTCTAAATTCAACAGTAAAAAAAAAAAAAAAAAAAAAAACCACTTAAAAATAGGCAAAAGGTTAGAACAGACACTTCATGAAGTAAGGTATACAGATGGAAAATGAGCGTATGAGGAAGTTTTCTACATCAATATTCATTAGGAAATGCAAATCAAAACCACAGAGAGGAACCACTTCACACTTATCAGAATGGCTAAAATTCTGACACTGATTATCAATAGCAATACCAATGACAAAAACCAAGTGTTAGGAGGATGGAGAGCAAACAGATGTTTCATACATTATTTATAGGAATACAAAATTGTAAAACCACTTTAGAAAAGCATTTGTTAGTTTCTTCGAAAGCTAAACATACCACTACCACATGACCCAACCATGCTTCCCCTGGCCATTTACCCAAGAGAAATAAGGTGGTTGTCCATACGATGCTTTACATATAAATCTTTATGTCGTTGTTTATATAGCTCAATACTGGAAACAACCTAAATGTCCAGCAACAGTTGAAAGGATAAACAAAATGTGGTACATCCATACAGTAAATACCACTCACCAATAAAAGGAAATTAGTTATTGATACATGCACCAATGTGAGCAAATCTCAAAATAATTGTTCTAAGAGAAAGAAGCCAGACAAAACAGTACTTATGGTATGACTCCTTATATATGTAATTTTAGAAAATGCAAACTATAGTGACAGAAAGTAGATTAGTGGTTGCCTGGAGATGGGATGGGAAAGGAGTAGAAAAAGGCAGGAAAGGGAGATTACCAAAAAACAAGGGGAAGTTTTCGGGGGAATAGATATGTCCATTATGTGTTGATCGTAGTGATGATTTTACAGGTGTATACAAATGTCAAAACTTACCAAATTGTATGTTTTAAACATGTAGAAGTTGTATGTCAATTATACCTGGAATGAAGTTATTAAGAAAAAAGAGGCTCTCCATATTTTGACCCCATTTAATAACCTTATTGCTGAACCTTTTATTCCATTGAGTCTATAACCATATTCCTTATAGGGATTACCCCAAAACATTTCTTTCACTTGTCCATTAAACATATATTCACTGGGTCTCTGTTATGAAACAGACCTTAGAAGAGGAGTTAGGCATCCATCAGTGATCAAGACAGTCCCAGTTTCTTCTCTCATAAGCTTCACAATCTGTTCAGAGACATAAACAAGTCCACTGTTGTACAGTTATGTACATTTATTATTATTGTGTTTATTATTATTTTTATATATTTAGGGGGTACAAGTGAGGTGTCTTACATGCATACATTGTGTAGTGGTGAAGTCTGGGCTTTTAGTGTACCCATCACCTGAATAGTGAACATTGTATCCAATAGGTAGTTTTTCAACCCTCACCCCTGACCCTCCCACGTTTTGAGGTCTCCAATGTCCATTATTCCACTTTGTACATCCATGTACTCGTTATTTAGCTCCCACTTATAAGTGAGAAAATATTTGACTTTCTGTTTGTGAATTATTTCACTGAGGATAATGGCCTCTAGTTCTATCCATGTTGCAGCAAAAAACATTATTTTATTTTATTTTTTTTAGTGCGGAGTAGTATTCCATGGTGTGTGTGCGTGTGTGTGTTTATGTGTGTGTGTATTTTTTTCTTTTAATCCAGTCCTCCATTGCCTGACATTGATTCCATGACTTTGCCTTTGTGTGTAGTGCTGTGATAAACATATCAGTATAGGTTTTTTAAAAACTATAGTATGATTCCTTTCCCTTTGGGTGTATACCCAGTAGTGGAATTACTGGATTGAATAGTAGTTCTACTTTTAGTTATTTGGGAAATTTCATACTATTTTCCATAAAGGCTGTACCAATTTATTATTTTTGACTAGTTAGCCTTTGATAACCTTGATGTTATAAGATAATCCTCCAATGGGGGCTGCTGGGCCTCTTGCACTTAAAAATTAATATAACTTCCAGTGTAGTTATTTGAAATAGTGTCCCATCATTTGAGACCTTCTCCGATTATTCTTGAATGATTTAATGGGTTTATTCTTAGTCCATTGCCACTTTTTGGTAGACAAGGTAACAGAAAGATTAAATGCATACGTTCTGAAGTCAGACTGCCTGAGCTTAAATTCACCTCTATCACTTGTTCATCTATTTAACTTCTTTTAGTTTTGCTTCCTCAACATACTAATTGTACCTGTCTCATATAGTGATTGTGAGGGTCATTGGGATAATTCAAGAAGTTCTCTGAACAGTTCTTGGCGTATGGAGATGCTCAAAATATGTGAATTGTTTTCATTATTTTGGCTTCCTAAGGTAGCTTCATACCTATATAGAAAACACTCCAGCCAAATGTGGTCAATAATGCTAACTGGAAAGCAACTCTGACCTAGAGCCTTGGAGGGTGACTAGATAGGTGTGAATTACATTATCACAGACAAAAAGAGACAGAAATTCAGAGAACCAGTCAGGTGAGACCAAAAATACATGTAATTTTGAACCCTAGAACAAAAGGCAGAACAGAAATTGAGGCAGTCAAAATTCAATCAACACAGGGTAGGTAAAGTTAGCCTACAAAGAGTTTCCTTTTCAAGGTAATGAGCCATGCTTATTTGGGTCATGATTATGCAGATAGGGAAGCTAAACTCAAGCAACATCATACTGAATACTAAAATGGCAATTTAGTTCTGAAATCAGTGTTGTCCCCCACTGAGGGGATCCATTCATAGTTCTGTACTGGGTAGAAATTAATATTGTGAGACCTAAGTGGGTAGTGTGTAAATGACTTCCATGGCTAGGAAGGGAATGAGACGTGTGGTAACAGATAGGGGAAAACACACAGAAAGTACAACTTTTGAAATTCATCTTCTTTATTCTTTTTTGAAATTAGCTCATTCTCATCTTAAAACTCAAGATCTGGTAGAAATTTGAATAGAGAAAGAAATAACTAAAACAGTATTACCCATTCTCTGAAAACCTATTAACTTGGTTGGCTCTATGAAGAAAATAGGATATGAAAGGGACCCATATTCAGAGATATTACCCATAGTGCCATGGTGTCACTTTTAAAGCCATCATACAAAACATTCGATACTGAAGACATTTAAGATAATGGAAAATTGGTGTTTCTCTTAATGAACATGGAGCCAGAAATGACCCTCTGTCATCGTGCAGGTTATTTTTTTGGCCTGTGGACTGATTGGCACTGTTATCCCAGAATGTCCAGTGGTACATCAGCATCTGTGTGCAGAGCCCATTCAGTGTTGAAAGGGCATGCAGGGGCAGTGACAGGAAGAAAGTGGAGGGCTTTATGCAGCAGACTGATTACAATGACAGACTTCACTGTTTGCCAGACCCCAGCTAGTGCCTCCTGCATCAGAATCTCCCTATCTCCAAGTTTCTGCTGGGAGGTTGGTTAGTAGCAGACAATAGGTAAGAATAGAGGAAGCTGACCACAGTCCGGAGGTGAGTGCGATCAGAGATAATTATTAATGCTGAGGTTAGAATAAGATCTGGAACTTCTTATTCAATGTACAAAGTACAATGTACACTGAACTTCTAATTCAATGTACAAAGTAGACCATTGAATTCTCTAAGCGGTATACCGTATCAGCCTTTCTCCCTATTTTCAGTTCTCCCTCCTTTACTCCCTACATTCATCCTCTCCTTCATTCCCTCTCATGTGTTTCCAGGAGCCCATAGAGAACCAGCCACTGGAGAGATCCCAAGATGACTTAGAGTCATTTCCTGCCACTGAGAAGCACCGGACAGGGAGTTAGAACAGCAGCTTCTAAGGATCTAGATGACTTAGCGAGGCTCTTTACTTCTTGAGCCCCTAGTTTTATCTCATCAAAAATCTAGGAACGGGAGATGGTTTTATGATCTTACAGCTCTGAAAGTTTACTAGGTTTTAGATATTATCACTTATCATACGCAAGGCATTCACCTAAGAATGTCATTTTATTCTCATGAAAATGAAACAGGCAAGCACAATTATCTGTTATATTACACATGAGGGTACCAAGACTTGAGGTTAAGTAAACTGCAGAAGGGTGCTTAGACAGCTGGTAAGTGGAGAATTAGAATTTGACTCCAGGCAATCTGACTCTATGCATGACCAATATACTATATTGCTCTTTTTGAAGTCAGTGGGTTTGTTTTATAGCTGGCATGGCTGGAACTAATAGAAATAGCATAGGTGCATGGGCTTTGGTGTCAGAATTGCCTATGTTCAAATTAGAGTCCCATCACTTTCTAACTAAGCATCTTTGGGCAAATTATTTAACCTTTCTGTGCCTTAATATCAGACTATCAATGGGTTAATAACAAATTTTGGACTAGAAATCATTGCAATACTGAGCTTTGCTTTACAACTCAATAGCCATTGATTTTCTGACTCCCAGCATATTCTCACTTTTCCTATTTCAGTGCCATAGTGCCTGAAATATCACCATTATGAGGACATTTCTTCAAGAAAAGCATTATCCTTTCAGTAAGTTTCTCTTATTAACAATAAAATATTGGCTAGGATTGAGGAATATACTATGCCGGGAAAGATATGAATAACTTTATGCCATCATCTCACTTATTCCTCACAAATAACATATAAAGTATGTACACATACCATATGTATAATAGTAATTATTCCCAATTTACATATGGAAAAGTGAGTCTCAGAGAGATGGCCAAGATGACACAAATTGTAACTGGTGGGACTGCAGTTTGATCCAGGTTTCTGATTCTAGAATTATTCTCTTAACCATTCTGACATTTTGTTACTAATAAATATGCCTGGAAGAGTTAGCATAGAGTCATGAATATATATATATATTACATATTATATATATATTACATATTTTATATATATATTTATTTCTGTTATTATTTCTCCCATAAGAGGAGGAACCAGAACAGTACAAAGAGTGTGGTATGTGGAGCCAATTAAAAAGAGAGAGTAAAGCACCTGAAAACCAACTTCCCTTTGCTGAGGAGGGCTGGTTCTGGAGATAAATTCTCTTTTCCTTGTTTGACTTTGCACCTCATGCTGGGGTTGCTGCTGAGAAACATGGCAGACCTATTCCAATTAGCGTCATAGAGGCTCAGGGCTGGAAAAGAATTTGGAGAGTGTAGCCTTTAATGCTTGTCTGGTGAAGGCATCTTCTTTTTAACAACATGAACTTTTCTTCTCCTCTTGTCTCTGCTGTCACGCCTCCTTGAACGTGAAATCACTACATCTTTTAGGTGATCTCTTTGACAGTGGTCAGCTCTGCATTTCAAAGCTCCTTTTTTAAAATCTTAAGCTTGACTTTTCCTTCTTTTGTTCTTTCCTGTTGATTGGCAAAAAACAGGCGTGGTTGTTTTTCTATACTATAGTTGTACATACTTTTGGAGGCAGAGATGGCAAGTCACATACTCTGCCTCTCTGGCTGCCATCTTTACTTAAAATCTGACTTATCAGATTTTAACTCAATATCACTTTCCTTAAGAACGCTACCCATGACCCAGACAACACCCTTGTTTTATGCATCCACAGTACCCTGAATTTTCTTTTGGAGCCCTTTGTTCACCAGCAATTATACAGAGATAATTATTGTTTCTCACAAGGTATACTCTCTATGAGGGGCAGGGACTTGCTGTCTAGTTCACGTGTGTGTACTAGTCACTGTGTTTATGCATTTTATTTACAAACTTTTATGGAGTATCTCCTGGGTATCAGCCACTGTACTTGTGAACAAGATAGATTTAGTCCCTTACCTCGTGGAACTTATAGTCTAGTGGAGTTTTTCATTCTTTTTTTCTCAACTTTTTTTTTTCTTATAGCAATTGACAATAAGAAAATATTGAAGTATGATTTCTATCTATGGTATTTTTCTAAGTGTAAATTGATTCAGAATGGTAGTTTAGACATGTGCTCATTGCCATGATTTAGTTTATGAACTGCACTGATCCTCATTTCTAAGAGTTAAAAAACTGGGACTGGGTGGTTGGACTGACAGGTGCACAGATGGACTACATCAATGATAGCATCACAGTGAATTGAGAGCCATTCATTAATTTATCTTTTCAGCATTCATTCATCTTTTCTAATTCCCTTTGCAGTTCTGCTTCCACCAGTCTTAGCATTTGGGATAATAAAGTCTTTGGCCACAATGTAGGCCAAAGATTTGTGGTCAGAGTGGCTTGAGTTCTATAATATCCAACCTACTTACTAGCTACACAACCTTGGACCAAACTAAACTCTCCAATTTTTAGCTTTCTGAGAAATATCATTTCCTACTTCATAGTTGTTGTTTTTTAAAAAGGATGAAATGAGAAGTAGTAGTAGTAATGCCGTCACCACCACTACCACCACCACCATCATCTAACAATTATGTGACACTTATTATGAGCCAAGAACCGTTCTAAGGACTTTCTATATATTAATTCATTCAATCGTATCTATGAGATAGATATTCATATTATCCCTATTTCACAAATGAGGGAAAGGAAGCACACAAAGGTTAATAAACAAGTTCAAAGTCTCCCAGCTGGTAAGTACAGATCCAGGAGAGAGATCACAGTGTCTGGGTCTGCATTCCATGCTCCCAACAACGCGGTTGTAGCTGCCTCTGGATAATGCAAGTAGCGCACTCAGCAAGGTGTTCAGTAAAAGGTGTCTTTATGTGGCTAATACAGGTTCGTGACAGCTCAAATTAGTTTGCCCCACTTTTCCTAGGGGATCTTACCAGATAAGAGAAGCATTGCAAGCATGAAGCACTACTTATTCATTCTCTTACTCAAATGAGCCCTAAACCCAGGCTCGTACCTGCTCTAAGTGGTCAGATTAACAAACTAAAAGGAATAAATAGGTAAAAGAAGGAATCAGGCATGGAATCTAATAAACGGAAATGAGATTCTGATGTGAAAAATGTCTGCAAGATAATAGAGTTTTGTTCCTGAGTCTTCCACACACGTCTCTTGGCTCTGAAAACAGAACTGTTCATCAGTGTCAGTTACACCACAGTTCAGTGCCCTCTTGGTGTCCATCACACCAAAAGCTCTGAGATTTAAAATTATCTTGAAAGAAGGTAAAACCTACCATATGTTTACGTGCTCCCACTCTGCATCTCAGTGGTTTCTTTAAAGAGTGGAACAAAAAGAATATTCTGTGCATTTTATCTAGTGTGCTGGTTCTGTAACCATAATAGGGTCTCTGCCTTGTAGAGGGCATGAATTCCTTCCCTGCTTTCTTGTGTTATTCCTGCCCTTGTTCCAGCCTGCTTCCTTTTCCTTTAAGGAACAGCCCAGGTGCCAAGTCATATTTTTCACTCACTCATTCATTTATAGCAAAATTTTGTGGAAGTTTCTACCATGTGTTTGGTACCGAAGGAAGATAAAAGAGAAGACAACAAGCGTGAATCTTGCCTTTTAGGTCACACAAGAATTTGTATTATAAGTTCAAGGAAAAGATTTTGGAGAATTTTATGTGAGAATTGTGATCAGATTTGCATTTTGAGAAGATTGCTCAGGCTGCAATGTGGCAGATGGATTGTAAGGGACAAGAGTAAATGCTATTATAATAGCAAGCAAGAGATGATAGAAATGCCCCATCTCTCAGTTTTGAAACTGACTTTGCAATTTTTTTTTAATAAAACACATCACAATTTTATTGCTTGAAGAATACAGCATATGAAATCACAAGAATGTCAAAACGAAAAGTCAATAGGTTTGAAACATATAATACATTATCAGATCCGGTGAAAGATTAATTAACCTGAACTCTGCATCAGAAAAAAAAGGTGTGGAAAATATCTAAGTTGTTTACTTAAGAAACAGATAAAATAGAAAGTATAAGGATGTTACAGTACAAATTAGAAAAGCCAACACACATTAACTTATTATTGTTCTAGACTAGACTACCTTTGGTACTTAAACTTTAAAAAAAATAATTTCTTCTATCTCATCCAAACACACTTCATGGGTATGACATCCATGAAGTAACTTCAACTTAAAACAGTCAGCAAAATTAACCTTTTCAACTTGTGGGGGAAGTATATTTAATAAATGTATAGCAACACTTCCCTTTTACTAAAACTGCAAAATATGATCATTAAGAAACCTAATACTTATAAAACTGTACTTATTTAGCTCTCCAATTAAAATTGGAATCCTGGTAGCCACAGTCTATTTGTGGGCTTGGTGAATATAAAGGTTTAAAAGACTTGCCAACTGACATAGGAATTTAATTACTTGATACTATGTTAAGTGACTTTTCCTTTCTGTTTCCAAAATACAGACACTATGTCATTTCTTCAACATCCTGGATTCCTATAATCACTACCATACCTTATTTATTAGAACCAAATTAAAGGTTCTCTCTTTTAACAAGCAAGTAGAAACTATTTATGTTTCATAGACGGCTGATCAGTTATAACACAACTTATGTTTCATATAGGGTTGATCCGTTAATTCATTTAGAGCTGATGAATTGCAACATACTTCTTAAGAAAAACTAATCTTTTTTTAAAGCTATCACTCAATTATGATGGAGACAATAATGTCATCTCAAAAGGTAATGCTGGACTCTAGGCCATCTAGTCAAGAACATGTAAAAGTAATTCTAAAAACAATAAGTAAACTATAACTACAAGTTAAAATACTAATCCCTCTCTAATAGCAAGCATGCTCATTAACTTTCATTTCTTTCCCCCAGCAAAGGTTTGAATATTCATGAACCCCAGTTAAACCAAGGGAACCAAAGCAATTGTTTCAAAAGTCCCACCTATATATTTGAATAATATGAGTATGGATGGACTAGGCAAGTAATACTATCAAAAATTATTGAATTGGAGTGAAATAGTAAAATCATGACAGACTTCCAAACTGGGCAGTCTTTGAAATGTCATAGTGGAGCTCAAAATGAATTATGCTGTAATAAAACTATAGTTATTACCTCTACACAAAAGAAAAAAAATAAAAACCCTACCAAATTTATACAACTGCTATTGAACATACTTCTTCCTAGTTTTTGAATGTCTTGAAGCTTTTCTAAACAAGTATATTTATCTGAGCATATATATTTATTGCCTATATATGTACTCATGTTAAAAGACAAATTCAGATATTACAGAACTGAACTCTTCACCAACCTGATTCAGTGTCTACCGACTTCACACAGCAACCCCCTTAATAATTTAAAATTCACAAGTTTTAGTTTAGTTAAAAGGGCAAAGGAAATGCAAATGCAGATTTAGAGCTTTGTATAAATTTCACTGTATTTTTATAAACTTTAAGTTTTCTGTAACACTTGATTAAATGAAGGACTTGCTGCTTTCTAAAATTTCATAAACATCATTAAAAATTTAAAATTGATATTATACTGAACCTTAAATTTTCAATAGTTCAAAGAGACAGTTGTTACATTTATAGCACACAGTAGATGAAACTTAATCACAGACATCCCTAGAATACCAATGACAAGTCCACCAAGATGCATACAAAATTACAGATAAGCATTTCTTCCACTGTTTTTGTTGTGCAGGGAAAAATATTTATAGAAGAAATAGAAACTCAGTTGTTGAATTTCAGATATCAGCATCATCTTCAAAATTTTAACAGTGAAAACTATGACAATGAATGAGATCTGACCTAACTGACTCCATCTTGCCTTTAACCTCCAAACTACCCTTGTTCATTCCTGGGCATAGACCGAACTAACTTTGGGAGGAA
This sequence comes from Rhinopithecus bieti, assembly GCF_001698545.2. NCBI lineage: Eukaryota > Metazoa > Chordata > Mammalia > Primates > Cercopithecidae > Rhinopithecus > Rhinopithecus bieti. Next base: position 3,496,119 of record NW_016806375.1, on the reverse strand, counting down.
TTTAGTTTATAGCTTAACTTTGAAACAAAGATGATAACAATTCCTCTTTGAAACAAATCCCCTCCTTGCCTGGGGACCAGACTGCCTTTGTAAAACTAACAAACTAGCCACAAGATCTAAAATTATGGCTCAGGAGCCATGCAGTCAAGAGATCACAAGATTCCCAACCTCCCCAATTGCTCTTATAGGTAACATTACTATTGTAAAACCTAAGATTGGTGTTTCAGGTATTTTTCAGACCCTGCATTCTGATGGATTAGCTGGTACTACCAAGACCAGTAAACTGACTCATCTGGTCTTGTGGCCTCCCCTGAGGAACTGACTCAGCACAAGAGGACAGCTTCAACTCCCTATGATTCCATCCTGACCCTACCAATCAGCCTTGCCCATTTTCTAGCCCTTTGTTTGCCAGACTATCTTTTAAAAACACTAGCCTTTAAATTTTGTAGTGAGGCTGATTTGAGTACTAATAAAACTCGAGTTTTCCATTTAGCCAGCTCTGTGTGTATGAAACTCTTTGTCTATTGCAGTTCCTCTGTCTTGATAAATTGGCTCTAACTGGGCAGTGGGCAAAATGAACCTGTTGGACAGTTGCAGTTTCATATTTTCTTTTTTCTCAAAAATTCCTTTGCCACCTTAAAACGTCTTCCTGTAGTCTGGTTAAGTTAGTACCTTTTGGATCTTACCTGGTTCACTGGTGAGCACCTTGCTTAGGGTCCCTGTCTCATGATTATCTGCCATGCCCAAAATAGAACTTTCTACATTATTTAGTGCCCACTACAACATCTGAATATTAGAATTTCAGCATTGATAGGGTCCTTAGAGGAAATCCAATCTGACCTCTTTATTTTGGAGAGCTTAGGGTGGTCAAACAACTTGCCAAAAATCATGTATTAAATTAGTGATAAAGATTAGATATAGTAGCAACATTTTGAGCCCAACACCAATTTACGAATGACTTGAGATACTACATAATACTTTTTCCCTCTTGTTTACAATTGGCATCTTACAGTGAAACAGGAGAGGAGTGAGTGGTTTCAGAAGAAAACTGTAGAAAGGGAAGTTATGAGGTTAAAAATGAAATAAATATCATTACCTTTTATCTCAAAATGGTTTATATTCTGATAGCAGTGAAGATATCTAGTATTTCTGGACAAGCCAGGTCATAGTCAAGGGGTCAGGGAGCAGAGATTGTGTGACCCCTTAGGGCAAGTCTGGGGAACGAACACCTGGCATCTTGGTGATAAGGAAAATCTCCTTTTATCCTTCTTTTCATAAATGGTTTGTCTTTTCCTTCTGTCAGTCCTGTGCATATACAGGGTTTCTGTAATACAGCAATTTTTTTTCATGCTCATGTTTTAATTCATGCACACTTAACTCAGACTTTATAATGTGGTATCTTTGGATTTCGCACCAGACATTTGGTTTAGTGACCTAACTCTCCTATGAAACGTAAAATATTGGGCAAATATTTAAATCCCTCTGAGTATCAGTTTCTTCATTTCTGAAATCTCTAAAATTATCTGAAAAGTGATGATTAGCTGACAGAGCCATTTTCAGGCTGATCTGTTGTAAATCAGTGTTTTTCGAAGCTTGGTTTGTAGACCATCTGCATCAGACTCTCCTGCAAGTATGTAATAGAACTGTAGATTCCTGGGTCCTCCTCTGGACCTTTAGACTCAGAATCTCTGGCAGTGGAAATCTCAGAGTTGGTATTTTACCAAGTGATTCTGATGTGTATTTAAGTTTAAGAACCATTAAATAATTTGGAAAAGTGCTTCATATATTTTAAGATATTATATAAATGCAATTTTCAGAAAATGTAGTTTTTCCACTCAAACTGCCCTGGTCTTTGCCTTTCCTTGCTAAAAAATCTCTCTAGAAAACCACCTCTGCAGGGGTCCTGGGCAGCGTCTAAGCAGTCTAAGGACACGTGGACAAAGGCAAACAGCCACCTGAATGAAAATTCTGTAGTCTGCTGAGGCTTGACTCACCACCCTTTAAGAAAATGCTGTAATGTTGTGGAGTGCATGTAATATCTGGTTGGAGAATCAGGCAGGAAGATTCAGACACGTCACTGAACAAAAAAATTTCTGCAGTTGGAAAAAAAAGCAAAATGAAGTTAAGCTCTGTGTTTCATATAAACGCAGACCTGCACTCTAATGTTTAAAATGTTTAGTTTGTTTACACACAGAGAGTGAATATGAAATGGATACCTTTATTGTCTATTGATTAGATTTCTTTAGTCTCTCAATTACTGTCTAGTTGGATGAACTTCCTTGTATTTATTTGTACCTCAAAGTTGGGGAGGAGAAGCTGGGTTAAATCATTTCCTTGCTCCCAGAAAGACGCTGCTGGCTTGGTTGAGGTGGGAAACACCTCACATCATGACACGAGCAAAGCACTTGGGCTGGGGCATCACCCCGTTGTCCAGCACTATCTCATCCTTAAAGAACAAAGGTCTTCACAATTTTCTTGAGTTTTGTTCTACATGAAAATCTGGTGTACTCTCAGGCAGACAGGCTATTTAAAAGCCCGAGGGAAATCTATGTGGGGTTTAACTGCCCATGAGTAGGATTGTCCTGATAGGAGCTCTGACTTTAAGGTCTATTTTTTCATTCTATGCTTAAATTTTGTTTTCACTAAAGAAATTAGATTTTTCTTTGAGCAAGCACCAGAATGGAACAGGGAAAGCAATGAAATAGCTGGGATTTATGGTCTATCTCAGAGGCGATTTTTTTCAACTCATCTAGGCTGAAATTACTGCAGTCTTCCCCTAGAGTTCCTGTGGAATTTGTTTTCAATTTAGACTGAATACCTGAAAAAAATAGGATGCAGAATGATACTGCAGTTTCTGAAGTGTAGTCTGGAAACTTAGACTGTGCTATGCTTATAAACAAATTCAAACATATTTGTTGTAAAGCATTATCTAGATTGAGATTCCAATTTTCCAACTGCTCTACCTATAGGCTACATTATTAACTCTTTGTTCAGTGTGTTCCAAACCAGGGTCTTAATAGACCCCCATGCTGCTCTGTAAGACACTTTCAGGAGATCCAAAAGTATACTGTGGAAGAAGAGTAGTTATAAGGAGACCTGCATTTTCGTGCTGGTTCTGCTTTTCTACATATTTTATTCTAATCAAATCATGACCTTTTGTCCCTCAGCTTTCTCATCAGTAAAAAAGGAAGGATGTTGAACTAAATCAGTGTTTCTGTACAGGTGTTTCATAGATCACATATGAGATACCTAAAACTAATTGCATGCACGAATCAACAATTACGATCTCTTTGATGTGTTGGATATTCCATAACCTGATTTCAGGATTAAATATTTAGGAAATCTGTAATATTCCAAATAAAGAAGAGCACGTATTCAAAAGCTTGCTATTTGGGTATCTGGGCTAATTGGAAGAGAAGTTTGGGATCCATTAGCCATGGCTGGCATGCAGTTGGGAACAGGGAGGAGCAGTGTGTGCCCCATGTGTAGGCTGACCTGAACCTGACAAGCCTACCTTTTTGGGAGGATGCATGCACACAGGTGGAGTTAGAACCAGAGGTTGCCATATTCTATCAGGTATTTGTGTCTGTGGAACATTTAGAGGGTCCTTGGGGCAAAACAGTGAAAAAGATGAGCCCGGTGCAAAATTGCTGTCTGTGAGAAACATGTACACCCTGATAGAATTACATGTGGTTTGAAACTTTTTAAATTAAATTAAATTAAATTAAATTAAATTAAATTAAATTAAATTAAATTAAATTTTAAGTTCCAGGATACATGTGCAGGATGTGCAGGTTTCTTACATAGGTAAACGTGTACCATGGTGGTTTGCTGCACTATCAACCCATCACCTAGGTATTAAGCCCAACATGCATTAGCTGTTTTTCCTAATTCTCTCCCTCCCCACACCTCACCCCCCGACAGTCCCCATTGTGTGTCCATGTGTTCTTATTGTTCAGTTCCCACTTATAAGTAAGAATATGTGGCATTTGGTTTTCTGTTCCTGTATTAGTTTGCTGAGGATAATGGCTTTCAGCTCCATTCATGTCCCTGCAAAGGACATGATCTCATTCCTTCTTATGGCTGCATAGTATTCCATGGTGTGTATATACCACATTTCCAGTCTATCATTGATGGGTATTTGGGTTGATTCCATGTCTTTGCTATTGTGAATAGTGCTGCAGTGAGCATAGGTGTGCATGTATCTTTAAAATAGAATGATTTTTATTCCTTTGGGCATATACCCAGTAATGGGGTTGCTGAGTCAAATGATATTTATGTTTCTAGGTCTTTGAGGAATCGCCACACTGTAAGCAAAAACTGACCAATGGAATCTAACTAAACTAAAGAGCTTCTTTCTGCGCAGCAAAAGAAACTATCATCAGCGTGAACAGACAACCTATTGAATGGGAGACGATTTTTGCAATCTATCCATCTGACAATGGTCTAATATGCAGAATCTACAAGGAACTTAAACAAATTTACAAAAACAACAACCCTGTTAAGTGGGCAAAGGACATGAACAGACACTTCTCAAAATAAGACATTTATGTGGCCATAAAACATATGAAAAAAAGGTCAACATCACTGATCATTAGAGAAATGCAAATCAAAACCACAATGAGATACCATTTCATGCCAGTCAGAATGTCAAATATTAAAAAGTCAAGAAACTTCTGTTTTTATTCTGGAAATGTTTGCCCCTCTTTCCTATATGGAAACTCTTTTCCTGATCTTTCTCTTTCATGGTCCAGTTCATGTCCCAGCCTTTTCATGAAGCTCTTAAAGAAGATCCCAGCTTACCTTTCCTTTGTAGGTACTGTGGCAACTTGCACAGGAATATGAAACACCGTAGGTCATAACAAACACGAATTGGATTGATCAGTCTATAAATCACTAGCTATACTATCAGAAATAAGTGGTATATATAACATTAAGGTAAATATATAGAGACTTTAAATGAGCATTATAAGCAGTCTTAAAACAAATGGTTAATATTGACTTTATTTTCTTTGGGAGGCCAAGTCAGGTGAATAACAAGTTCAGGAGTTTGAAACCAGCCTGGCCAATGTGGTGAAACCCTGTCTCTACTAAAAATACAAAAAATTTAGCTGGGCATGGTGGCAGGTGCCTGTAATCCCAGCTACTTGGGAGGCTGAGGCAGAAGAGTCACTTGAACCAGGAGGCAAAAGTTGTATTGAGCTGAGATTGTGCCACTGCACTCCAGCCCAGGTGACAGCAAGAGACTCTGTCTCAAAAAAATAAATAAAAATAAAATAAAAAATAAAAAATACTGACTTTATTTTAAGTGAAATGTGTCTATAAAGAAAATTTAGAGGAAAGTGAACAAAGAGAAGGGTTATATTGCTGTCTAAATGACTGAGTACTAAAGCCTACAGTCTGAAAAAGAAAAAGAAATAACTTTGCAAAGAGAAATGAATGAGACTTTTCTGAACCTCATCAGGAAATGCTGATATCTAGTGTCTGCTGTTAGCTAGCATATCATTTAGAGACTGAGGAAGGATACTCTCGGCACAGAAGTGTGGATGGCCAGAAAATTACAGTTATATAATCAGCTTTGTGTGAGAAAACTGAGTCAGGAAAGCACAATATACTTCAAGTAGAAATGATTCAGATAACAGATTTTGTCTCAAACTCATTTTTGGATCTTACAAAGAGTCACTGCACTGACTGAGGCCAGACCTCTGGGAGAATAATCAAGCAATTTCACATGGACCAAATGTACTGTCTCTTCCCTTCTACTGAAAGAATTAGCATGGATACCCTAACATGTCCATTTTGCTTCTTTCTGGTTTTCTTTGTGCTTACATTCAATTTCTTCATCTAGAATATGAAGATGATAACAAGCACCATGTATGATTTTTTCAGATAATTCAATGAGATAATGTATGTGGGCGTGGTTTATAAACTACAAATATAAAACACTGTAAAACCATATTCTACTACTATAGTTTTCTCATTTGATTGGGAATTAAGTAGAATATCTTATACTGGAAAATATAGAAAAGAACAACAAAATGTATGGTTTATTGAGTAACCTAGTTAGGTGTGAATCAGGGGAAGAGAAAACCTACAGTTCAGCATACTTCCTTTTTTTAATTTACATGAGGTTTATCGTTTTTTTTTTTTTTTTTGGAAGAGGACCATCTATTAGAATGTACCATAAAAAAAGAAACATGGGATAGCCCTCCTTTCCCTTTCCCCTTGCCAAAGACCTGGAGATTCATTTAACACTTTTTTGAGCTCCTACTACATATCAGGAAGTATTCTGGGTGCTGGGAAACAGTGGTGAACAAGACAGATAAGATTTGCACTCTTTTCAGTGGTAATAAGAAAGGGGGGATAGAAAAGACAATCAACAAATTAATACAATACTATCAAATATTGAAAGGTACTGTAACAAAACAAGCAAAGGGATGTGATGGATGCACACAGGGCTTTAGTGGAAGGTGAGGTAGCCATGAGAATGTGACTCTTAGATCTTCTACCATGGGGAACATCATTGATTGGTAGTCCCCGCTTCTGCAGTCTGAAGCCACCACCATGATCATGCTGAGATCACCCTTCCCCAGAATGCTCCCAGCCAGTGGCTGAATATGACAGGGATACTAAGGCAAGCTCCTTGCTGTGAGATGCAGGACTCCTCCACTGGTGACTCTGGCTCAAGGCCTTGCTAAAATGTATCAGAACTACTTCTGTTGCCCAAGATACTTCCTACTCAACCTTCCTTCCATTCCTCTCTCTTTCATAGGGATCAGACTTACATCACAGTGTGATATTTTCTCCAGCACCCTCACAGGCATTTCTTCCAATAAATCTCTTGGCATCTGCTTCTTGGAGGACTTTAACTAACTCAGAATTGGTCACTTCAATTTGTGTCAGACAATGCTTGTTGGAGGAAGAGATAATTGAGCAATTGAGCTGAGATCTGGAGAAATAACATTTCAGGAAGACAGAGCATCAAGTGCAAAGACCTAGCAGAGGCAGGAATATGCTTGACATATTCAAGATACAGGGAGAAGGCCAATGAGCTGGAATGTGGTGAGTGAGCAGGAGATTGTTGGGAGGGAAATTCAGAGAGAGAATTCAGGGCCAATCATGTAAGATCATACTGGCTATGGTGACGAAGTTGGATTAAGTATGACAGGAAGCCAGTGGAGCATTTTAAGCAGGCGAATAACATGGTCTGAGTGAGAAGATACTTTCTACAGCTATGCACTCTGCAAACATACAGTATTTTTGATGAAGAGAACAATGATTTCTGGAAGTGAGTCTTTCTCAGGCAGATCCCGCATCTGCGTGTGTCTTAGCCACCACAACCTCTTCTTCCTTTGTCTCTCTGGGAAAGGGATAGAAAAAGGTAAGTTTTGACCCAATGACTGGAAGAGTTGAGAAAAGCCAACCACAGTGACTTTACCCAAAGGCTTTTTATTGTTGATATTCTTCTTGACATCAAGTTTGGGGAAACAGTTTCAAATTGGTCAGTGTGTCTATTATTAGAAAGTCTTTAACTCCATCTATATAATTTTTTATTGGGTCTGGGTTTTATTCAACAATACCCCATCTCTCTTCATGTTTGTCTATGATGAAATTTTAGATCTCTGTTCTGCTCTTATATACTCTGGCTGCATGCAGTACTTTTTGATCCTCATCACATTTGTCCAGCACAGGACTTCTGGATTGTCTATAGCTCTCTTCTTTACACAAGAAATTCTTGTATTATCTTCGACAAATGTAGTTGAATGTCAGTCACTTAATGCTGACTGACATTGCTCCCGTATTGTTGAGAACATGCTCACATGTGCAAACTCTTGTTATTGCAATAAGGCAGATGCCCATACAGAACACCAATAGTGTGATATGTGGGGCGTATCTGGAGGGTAAGCTCTTCTTGAGCTATTTTTTTTTCTTGTTTAATGGGAGTGACAACTCAGTGCATAGTAAATTATTTATTAAACAGCTATCATGGACCAACTTCTGAACTAGGTGATGGGGATACAGTGGTGATGACTTGCATGTGCAGAGCTCCTACTCATGGATCTTCAAGTTTGGTTGAAAGGAAAGAGTGTGGAATAAGGGAAGAAATAAAATGGCCTAAGCTTGCAGTCTGGATCCAGTACTTCATAGCTATAGTACCTTGGGAAAAATCATGCTCTTTCATCCCGAGGTTCCTCCTCAGTTAAACAGGGATACTAGTAACTCCCCTGCCTTCCACTCAGGGTGATTACAAGAATCTCATAAAAGTAGTAAGAAATTATACCTGTGTAACATTCAGGTTTTCTTGTTTTGTTTTAGATGCTCTTGTTTTGCTTCTTGTTTCTTGTTTGATTCTTTTAGATTTGTTTGTTTTTAGACAAACTTATTTTTTTAATTTTACTTCAAGTTCTGGGATACATATGGTGAACGTGCAGGTTTGTTACACAGGTATACATGTGCCATGGGGATTTGCTGCACCTATCGACCCGTAATCTAGGTTTTAAGCCCAGCATGCATTAGGTATTTGTCCTAAAGCTTTCCCTCTCCATTCCCCCACCCTCCAGGAGGCCCTGGTGTGTGATGTTCCCCTCCCTGTGTCCATGTGTTCTCATCATTCAACTCCCACTTATGAGTGAGAATATGCAGTGTTTTATTTTCTGTTGCTGTGTTGGCTTGCTGAGGATATGGTTTCCAGCTTCATCCATGTCCCTACAAAGGACATAAACTTATTATTATTTATGACTGCATAATATTCCATGGTGTATATGTGCCACATTTTCTTTATCCAGTCTATCACTGATGGGCATTTGGGTTGGTTCCAAGTGTTTGGTATTATAAAAAGTGCTGCAGTAAACATATGTGTGCATGTGTCTCTATAGTAGACTGATTTATAGTCCTTTGGGTATATACTCAGTAATGGGATTGCTGGGTAGTTCAACCATTGTGGAAGACAAACTTACATTTTAAGGGCAGTTTTTGATTGACAGGAAAATTGAGAAGGTAGTACAGAGTTCCCATATACTCTTGCATAGTTTCCCCTATTAACATCTTACATTAATATGGTAGATTTGTTATAATTAATGAACATGTATTGACACACTATTATTAACCACAGTTCCTACTTTGATCATTTGCTCTCAGTCTTTCCCTAATGTTCCTTTTCTGCCCCAGAATCCCACCCAGGGTGGCACATTGTATATAGTTGTCATGTCTCCATAGGACTCTCTTGGGTGTGAACATTTCTCAGACTTTCTGGGTTTTTAAAAATCTTGAGAATTTTGAGGAGTACTGATCAAGCATATTATAGTATGCTCCTCTATTGGAATTTGTCTGATTGATGTTTTTTCATGATTAGACTAGGGTTATGGGATTTTTGGAGGAAGATCACAGATGTAAAGTGACATTTTTATCACATCACATTTGGACTACACAGTATCAACAAAATTTATGACTACTGATGTTGCCCTTGATCACCTGGCAGAGGTAGAAGTTTTGCAGTTTCTCCACTATAAAGACCCCCACCCTTTGTAGTTCTATGCTGTACTCTCAGGAAGAAAGTCATGATGTGAAGCCTACACTGTAGAGGTGGGGAGTTATGCTCCGTGTCTTTGAGGGCAGAGTATCTACATCAATTATTTGGAATTTTTCGGTATGGGAGGTTTGTCTCTTCTCCCCTACTTATTTATTTATTCAATCATCTATTTATATCACTATAGACTTGTGGATATTTATTTTATACTTTGGGCTATATTCCAATACTACCTTATTTTGTTGCTCAAGTAGTTTCAGCTTTGATTATTGATTGGCTACTGTGTCCCTTTGGCATACTTCAATCATTGTGACCTTCCTTTCTTCCTTCCCTCTCTTCCTTCCCCTCCCCTATTTCTGGTACTACTAGATGTTCCATGCTCATCTTACATATTTCCTGCCTCAGTCCTAGAATCCATTGTTTCTTCTGTTTGCTCTGATTCTTTTTATTAGAGAATGGTGTTGGAAACCAAGATCTGCCTTTTTTTTTT
>NW_016806375.1:3483455-3485667 GCF_001698545.2 Rhinopithecus bieti | reverse complement strand
CATGTTCTCACTCATAGGTGGGAACTGAACAATGAGATCACTTGGACTCAGGAAGGGGAACATCACACACCGGGGCCTATCACGGGGAGAGGGGAGGGGAAGGGATTGCATTGGGAGTTATACCTGATGTAAATGATGAATTGATGGGTGCTGATGAGTTGATGGGTGCAGCACACCAACATGGCACAAGTATACATATGTAACAAACCTGCACGTTATGCACATGTACCCTAGAACTTAAAGTATAATAATAATAAAAAAAAAAGATGACATGATGAAAATCAACATAAAAAAAAAAAGTGTTTGGTTTAAAAGTGCTTGGCAGCTTCCCCTTCCTCCCCCCATTCCCCTCTTCCCCTCTCTCTTTCCTGCCACCATGTAAGATGTTTCTTGCTTCCCCTTCACCTTCTACCATGATTGTAAATTTCCTGAGGCCTCTTCAGCCATGCGGAACTGTGAGTCAAGTAAAGCTTTTTCCTTTATAAATTATCCAATCCTAGATAAGTTCTTTATAGCAATGTGAAAATGAACTAATACATATAATCATACCTATAAATATTTCTGTATGTATCCATCTGTATCCATTTTAGGCTAAAATTCCTTATACTGATGTCTTCAATTCTAATCCATTATCACGTGGATGATTCTAGCATCTCGTCCTTTCTCCTGACCCCGGCTTTTGCTTATCTGCAGCTTCCCACTCCAACAGTGAGAAATCTTGATCTCACCATCTACCGTTCACTTACCTAATTGTCTGATTCTAGTATGCATGTGTAGCAGTGTCAATATTGTTAGCCCATACACTATGGGGACAACTTTATCACTAAAGTACAAGGTTTATGTACAGTTTCTTTGCTTTTAGTTTTACAGATTACAATTGTTTCCAAGTTGGTTAGATTATTTTCCCACCATCCTCTTCAGTTAAGATGTTTCATATATTGGTAATACAGTTTGATTGTTTTGTCACATTCTGTATTCCATCCTGGGATTTCCCCAATTTCCTAAATGACTTTTTAATGTGTACTCATTAAAGTACTCTTTTTGTGTTGTAAAGCTCAACAGGTTTTGGCATTTGCATAGTGTCATGCACTTGTAATTACAATATCACAAAGAATAGCTGCACTTTTCTAAAAATTTACTTGTGCTTCCTCTATTCAGCCTCTCCAGCCCTGTACCCCTTGCAACTACAGACTTTTAAAATTGTCTTCAGAGTTTTAACTTCATCAGAATGTCATTTAAAGGGAATCATACAGCATATAGCCTTTCAGTCTGGCTTCTTGCACTCAGTGACATGCATTTAGGATTTACCTATGTCTTTGTGTGGCTTGATAGGTGATTTTAAAATCACTGAATCACATTTCCTTTTATGGAACATACCAGTATTTTATCCATTCACTTAGTAATGGACATTTTGATTGCTTCCAGTTTTTGGATAGTATGAATGAAGCTGCTATAAATATTTATGTGCAGGTTTTTTTTTGTGTGGCACTTTAGGGTTTGAGGCATTTCGGAAATCATTTTTTTCAATGTGATTTTCAGGACACTTGAGGGTAGAGTAAATGAAGTGAGTCATGCCCCTGTTACACATTGGAAAGATACTTTAAGAAGAGGCCCTTGCCTCAGTTTTCACAGCTGGTAAAGGGAAGAGCTGAGACTTGAAGATTTATCTTCTCACCCCAAATGTCACATTCCTCTCATACACTATTCTGGTTCTCAATAAATTATTTGAGAAAATAACTGAAAACCCTTATATACTATCCAAATGATTGTAATTTTTTTTTGTACCTTAAGTTCTAGGGTACATGTGTACAACGTGCAGGTTTGTTACATATGTATACATGTGCCATGTTGGTGTGCTGCATCCATTAACTAGTCATTTACATTAGGTATATCTCCTAATGCTATCCTTCCCTCTCCCCCCTCCCCATAATAGGCCCCGGTGTGTGATGTTCCCCTTCCCAAGTCCAAGTGATCTCATTGTTCAGTTCCCACCTATGAGTGAGAACATGCAGTGTTTGGTTTTCTGTTCTTGCGATAGTTTGCTAAGAATGATGGTTTCCAGCTGCATCCATGTCCCTACAAAGGACACGAACTCATCCTTTTTTATGGCTGCATAGTATTCCATGGTGTATATGTGCCACATTTTCTTAATCCAGTCTGTCACTGATGGACATTTGGGTTGATTCCAAGTCTTTGCTATTGTGAATAGTGC
>NW_016806375.1:3463658-3482622 GCF_001698545.2 Rhinopithecus bieti | reverse complement strand
ATGTGTACAACGTGCAGGTTTGTTACATATGTATACATGTGCCATGTTGGTGTGTTGCATCCATTAACTAGTCATTTACATTAGGTATATCTCCTAATGCTATCCTTCCCTCTCCCCCCTCCCCATAATAGGCCCCGGTGTGTGATGTTCCCCTTCCCAAGTCCAAGTGATCTCATTGTTCAGTTCCCACCTATGAGTGAGAACATGCAGTGTTTGGTTTTCTGTTCTTGCGATAGTTTGCTAAGAATGATGGTTTCCAGCTGCATCCATGTCCCTACAAAGGACACGAACTCATCCTTTTTTATGGCTGCATAGTATTCCATGGTGTATATGTGCCACATTTTCTTAATCCAGTCTGTCACTGATGGACATTTGGGTTGATTCCAAGTCTTTGCTATTGTGAATAGTGCTGCAATAAACATACATGTGCATGTGTCTTTATAGCAGCATGACTTAAATGATTGTAATTTTATTAAACCAGATCTTCTCAATTTTCCTTGTCTTTGTCACTACACTCATCCTCACATACAAAGAAAAGACAGGGAAAGTGTAACCTACTGTAATATAAATGAAAGCGGAAATAAAGAGGCCACCTCTCCTCCTTGCTTCTTCTCATTTTGCTGCTTTACTTAGAAAATGCTAAGGCACCTCTTCTTTATATTTTGTAATGACCTTTTGTCTTTACTTTCAACCATTTTGTATGATGTACTAAACATACTTAAAATTAATAATAATCATAATAGGTAGCAATTGAGTGTTTACCATGTACTAGCCACAGTGCTGGGCATTTCATTTACATAACTTCATTTATTCCTCACAACAACCCTCAGGGGTAGCTTCTATTTTTATCCTCATTTTACAATTGAGGAAATTAGGGTTTAGGAGAAATTATGTAACTTGCCCAGGAACCAACAAGAGGTAGGAATGGATCTCAGGATCTGTTTGGGTATTTTTTTTCATCACCTTATTAGTTATTTCCAGAGATGCATTACCTTCTAAAGCAGGGTGGTCTTTTTAGCACCAGCTTGATATTGAGGATTTGGGGGAAGGAAAGTTAAAGTGTAGTTATAGCTATGCCACCTTGTGTCGGGGCAAACCAGACAAGTGTGTCTTGTAAACACAGCTACTGAACAAAAGAAGTTGAACTTAAGGAAACAGGCAATAGTATTCCCCCTGGTGACAACATCTAATAAGAACAGCAGCTACTCTGGGGCACTGGCCCATTATGTTGAAGTGATAAAACAGCAATTGTCTCTTTCCTCATTTTCCCAAGTTAACCCAAGGGTAAAATGGCACACTGAGCAAATATACTAAATAAATTACATTAAACTTAGTTATCAATTTGAAAATCTTAGCTGCTGGCAGCACAGAGATTAACAGGTTCTAGCAATTTTTTTTTTTTTTTCTTAAACTCCCCTCCCACCCCAATGAAAATCTCAGCCATAGCTGGTTGTTTTTGTCAGATGCAATATAACTTTCTGCAGGCAACTCTACATTGGCTCTGTGAGGTTTCCAGAGAGAACTCTTGGCATGAGTTAGTGGACTAAGTCATATGCAGTAACCAATAAATGCATCCTGGGAAGAATATTTGCATAGCACTGGGCACAGTGCTGAGAACGAGGGTGATGTTTTCTAGACAAAATCCATATGCCTTGGAGACCCTGATCTAGTCAGCATCACTGGCATTATGGAAGCAGCACTGGTCAGGAAGACAGAAGGGGATCCTAGTAGTTTGCTACCACCTATAGAAACTCATCTGGTTTTCAGTTCAATGGTGATGAGTGAGCCCCAGAACTTGCCAGGTGTTCCCATCATGCAACTCTGTTGATAAAGGCAAATCAGAGAAAATGAGGTCTGGGGCTATTCAAGTCACATTTATACATTTGACAAATGTTCACTAACACCTTACCATGTACTTGGCACTGTGCTAGGTTCTAGGTTCATAAGGAGAAATATTACATATTTTTTTTCTTCTTGAGACAAAGTCTCACTCTGTTGCCCAGGTTGGAGTGCAGTGGCACAATTATGGCTCACTGCAGCTTCCACCTTCCAGGCCCAGGCAATCCTCCCACCTCAGCTTCCAGAGTAGCTGGGAGCACAGGTGTGTGCCACATACCTGGCTAATTTTTAAATTTTTTGTACAGATAGGGTCTTCCTATGTTGCTCAGGCTGGTCTCAAACTCCTGGACTCAAGTGATCCTCCTGCCTTGGCCTCCCAAAGTGCTGGGATTACAGACATGAGCCACCGTGTCTGGCCGTGACACAATTCTTAACCTCAAGAAAATCACAGTATGGGGAGACAGACAAGCATATAATGCTGTGTAAAGCAGTATCATGGGTGAAAAAACGAGGGTCAAGTCAATGTACAGAAACATTCCTTCATGATGATCTCCCAGCTACAGAAGACTACAAATGAAAGACAGTGACAGTGAGCAGTTGGGGGACACAGTCAAGTCCTTTTCTGAATGTAAAGTTGCCAAAGAGTGAAGCTGGCCTTTTCCGAAGCAAAGAGATTTAGCTTCCCCAAGAGTGAGATGACAGGCAATGAAGCCATGTGTGTCTAAACTGTGGAATAGAAAGATAGAAGGACCCTAGTTCCTCCATGTCCTTGTTCAGTTACTGTGTCTTACCTCACCGTACCTACAGAGGTGGTGGGATCTCAGCTGAGGGTCTGAGCAGGGGTGTGGGACATCTAATGATCACCTGAAGCTGCACTCACATTTGACACTGGGACAGTGGAGTGAGTACCCATCTTCAAATAGATCAGATGCACTTGGACAATCTGCGGTGTCATATGGCTGCCGCAATAGATGGAAGTCTCCTGATATCCCCTCTATTTTTCTGGTATTATGTAAGTCCCCCATTCCCTGCCATCCCCTCAATAAATAGGTGATTCCAGGGAGGCACTACAAAATGTGACAGTTTCTATCCTGGCATTTGACAGTTTGAAGTGAAATTTAAAATGTTATATTAAATTTAAATGTAAATATTGGTTAAAAAATAAGAATATAACTTTAAAAATATAAGCTCTTTGTTTTGGAATAATTTTAGATTAGCTGAAAAGTTATGAAGCTGGTACAGGGACTTCCCATATCCCCTCACTTAAGTTTGTATCACCTGTTTCAGTTTCCACTAATGTCCTCACTTTCTATTATTGTGTACGTTTGTCAAAACTTAGAAACCAATACTGACACATTACTGTTAATTCTAGCCTTTTTTTTTAGATATCACTAATTTTTCCATGGATGTCCCTTTGCTGTTCCAGGAACCATTCCAGAATACCATATTTAGTTATCATGTCTTCTTAGTCTCTCCTCTGAGGTCTGTGACAAGTTTCTTAGTCTTCCCTTATCTTTCACGACCCTGACAGTTTTGAGAAGTAATGGTCAGGTATTTTATAGAATGTTCCTCAGATTGGGTTTGTCTCAGCTTTCTCTCGTGACTAGACTGAGGTTATACGTTTTTGAAAAGAATACCATAGGGGTCAGGTGCCCTTTTGATTACATCATATCCAATGTACATAATATCACTGATAATAACCTTAAGGAATTTGTTTAGATAATGTTGGCCAGGTTTCTCTACTACAAAGTTGCTATTTTTCCCTTCTCATACTCTATACTTTGGAAGCAATTCACTAAGTCCAACCACACTTAAAAGGTCAGGGGGAGATTAAGCTTTGCCTTCTGGAGAGGGTAGTTTCTACATATATTTGGAATTCTTTTGTAAGGAAGATTGTCTCTTTTATTTATTTATTCAAGCACTTATTTATATCATTTTGATCTCATTTATACATAGTTTATATTTTGTGTTGTGATCTAGTACATTGTTATTTATTTTGTTGCATAACTTTTTTCCAACTTTGGTCATTGGGAGCTTCATTAGTTTAGCCCTTGTGTCCCATTGTCATGCCCCCATTGATTTATTTTTTTCAAAATTTCCCAACATCCTGGTAATACCAAACACTCAAGAGTTATAGATTTTGCCTGCCATAGCCCTAAAATCAGCCACTTCTCCAAGAAGCTTGGATTTCCTTCTTGGATGGTGATATTTCCTTTCAAATTTTAATTTTAATTTTGTGGGTACATAGTAGGTATATATATTTATGGGGTACATCAGACATTTTGATATAGGTATGCAATGTGACATAAGCAAGTCATGGAGAATGATATCCATTCTCCATTGGATATCCATTCCCTCAAGCATTTATCCTTTGTGTTACAAATGATCCAATTACACTCTTTTAGTTATTTTTAAATGTATAATTAAGTTATTATTGACTATAGTCACCCTGTTGTGCTATCAAATAGGGAGGGTGGTATTTTGAAACCAAGGCTTGGGCTGGGCACTGGGAGTGATCATTGCTACTGGGGTGTCATTATCTTTAAGCCCTCTCTGCAGACAGAGAAAGGTAAGATGTATGTATACTAACCTATGATTTCATATTTAACTATAATTGTTTCTATATCTATCCATCTCTACATACATGTTAAGCTAAATATGGGTTCATACTGATGTCTCTAATCAAGTACCACCGTGTTATTGTCACCTTCTATTCTTACTTGTCTATAACTTTTCTCTCTAGTGATGAGAAACCTGGCACCGACCACCACCTTCTATTTACTTATTGGTTCAGCTCCAGTATATATGTAAAACAGTTTCAGAGTTGTTCATCTTTACTCTCACGTTCAGCAACTTTACCAACTAGAGTATAATGTTTATCTACAGTTCCTATTTTTTAACCTTACAGTTTCCAGTCTAAACACCATTTTCCAAAGTTTCTTAGGCCAGCTCCCTTTCCCCATACCCTGTAGTACAGTTACATCATACATTTGTAACACAGTGACATTCATTGTTCACAGCTTGCACTTTATCTTGGGATCTCCCAGCATTCTGGTTGCTTATTTTTATTTTATAGTTTATATGCATTAATGTTCTTTCTTTATACTGTAAAGTTCTATGGATTTTGACAAATGCATGGAATCATATTGTCTACCACTCCAGTACCATGTAGAACATTTCTATCATCCTCAACGTTCCCCTGAAAGATATAGTTATTTAATATTTTGTGCAACTTAATGTAAAATAAATTTATCAGATCTTCCCAGGGTAGGTACTATATATTGGTTCACTCTGTACCTTTCCAATCCCTCCCTAGTCCAACTCCTCTTTGTATTAAACCATTCCTCTATCCACCATTCCCTAGAAACCACTGATCTGTTTTTCATTCCTGTAGTCTTGCCTTTTCCAGATTGTCATATGGATGGAAATATAAAATATGCAGCCTTTGGGGTTTGGCTTCTTTTATTTAGCAAAATACCTTTAAGATTTATCCCTGTTGTTGAATGATTCAATGAGCAATTTAATAGTAGATGGAAGACTTAGCATTTTTTTTCTTTGCTTCTGGTACCATGTAAGAATACCCCCATTCTCACCCAGCACTTTAATAAATACATGATTATTATTAGAGGGAGGGACTCTAAAACGTGACTAATTTTTAATTTTTTGCCACCCTGGCAAGTGAGTGTTTTAAATTATATTTAAAATTATCTTGATTATATAATAATGCAATAAATTAATATTTTATGCAACTTAATATAAAATTTATCAGATCTTCCTGAGGCAGCTACTGTATGCTGCCTCACTCTAAACTTATCTGATCCCTTCCTATCTCAATCTCTCTTTTTTTGTCATCTTTATAACAAAGAGACTGGATATCTTTATATATATAATCCATTCCTCTCGTGCTGCTAAGGATGGCCAGTAATGTAGTTCTTGCCCTTTACTTGCTTACACATCTTCCTTTACCTTTCTTCCTACCTGAAATATAAACCTGATGATGTAGATCCTGGCTCAAGGCTCAACAATTATCTTGAGACAATGAAGACAAAAGGTGGAATAGAAAGATAGAAGGAGCCTAGTTCCTCCATGTCATTGTTCTGTTATTGTGAAAGCCCTGAATAACATATCCCAGCTTTCTTTGCATGAGATAAATAATCTTCTATGATGTAAGCTACTATTGTCATGTTTTTTATCGCTCAAAACCCAACACAATCATAACTGGTACATACTGCAATAGCATTATATGCAAGGTACTCTGGCATGTTACAGAAGTGAATGATGATGACTGGAAATTTAGTGAAATAATTATTTTTATTTAATTAACAATTTTGAGCCATTATTAATTGAAAAATGCTACCCCAAACTTCCTGCAGATATAAAAATAACTTAAAAGTCCTTTTTGCCATGAAGCTTATGATATGATATAGACAATGCAGTGTATACTCAAGGGAGTCCTGGACTTAGAGTTAAGATCTGGTTTCAACATCTGCCTTATAATTAGTCATGCAACATACCTTTACTTATGCATTTGCTACTGCTGTTTATTAATAAGTTATTTATTAAATTATTTATTATGATAAATTCTTTATTAAATATCAGGCACTCTGTGCTAAGACCTATAAAGCAGGACCTAAGGTCATCCCCCATTTTGCAGATAATTGAGGTTCAGAGCAATAAATGAATATTCACAGTCACACGACCAGTAAATGGCAGAGCTGGAATTCAAACCTGGGGCTGTTCACCTCCAACCTTTCTGACTTCCAATGTCCTCCTCTGTAAAGTGGCTTTTGATGTTTTGTTCAGGGCTGAACAGAAAATGAAATTGGGGATTTAAATAATCTTTTAAGCCATAAAATATTGTTGAATTCTAGTGTTAATCCCATACCTGGCACATGGAATATACTATCAAATCAATTTAAATGAACAGTGGGGATAAACAGACATATGTGTGATCAATTAACTCTAAATCAAGACAGACTGTGAAAAGTGGAACAAAATGCAAAGAGAAACAGAAGAAAAAAAGATGAATTTTAAGGTTGGGGATCTGGGAAGACTTTATAGAGATGATGGCAACTCAATTGCATCTTCAAAGATGGCCGGGACTTTGAGCATCTGTGAGGATCCCTAACTGAGCACCAGGTATCTGTCACAAGCTCTCACCTCCAGCTATGTCAGAGTCACAATGAGGGGAGCCACAACTCATTCCTCTTTCCATCGTTCACTGTTCACAGCATAGGCCTTGGTCATAGTGTGTTCTGATGCTGCTTTAGTTGGATTACTTTGATTAGGGAAGCTTTTGTTTGGCAAAAGTTTTTAGTTTCTTAGGTAGAAATTGGTAATAGTTTACTTTCTAACTTACTACTTAGAAACTTCTTAAGCTATCTCCTAGAATCTCAGGAGCAAAGTCACCCAGTCAGTGCAAACACTACAGGGACTTTAAAATAACATGTTGTTAACTGTTGTTTCTCCCAGAACAAAATGTGGAGGAATGTCTTCTTCAAAATGGAAAATAAAAGTCAAGTTTAGGCTCATTTATGATAGCCGTTTTGTGTTAGAACTTTTGTCTACATGGCATCCAAATACATGGAGAGAATGGAAAAATCCATAGAACTGGATGGTTTAATTCACTCCTTCATCCATTTTGCAAGAAGTTATGAAGTGCCTACTATGTGGTAGACACTAATATAGGGAGTGGGGATATAGCAATAAAAGAACAAAGTCTTGGTGGCAGGACACATGATTATCAAATATCTACATATTTTTCTTTTCCCCATCCTCCTTCATCCCTACCCTACAAAGACTCTTTGCAGATCATATCTAGTCTTCCAGTACAATTAGCTTTTTGGGGGAGTAAGAGTCATCATTCTCTATATCTGAATATCCTGTCATGCTTAGTATTACTCTGTGTGTGTGTGTGTGTGTGTGTGTGTGTGTGTGTGTATAGGACAGGGGCAGCGAGGAAGAAACATGAGGAAGTGAATAGAAAATGGGCTTTGGAATCAGGGCAAAAGTAGTATTAGATCCAAAACTTTAACAACATTGACCTGACAAATACTTATGAGTGGCTACTGTGTGCTAGGTACAGAAGTTATAAATGTGAACAAGACAGACTTGGCTCCTTCTTTCACACAGTTCATACACTAGTGAGCAGAAACAGAAAATTAAATGAGTAACTTAGCTCTATTCCTCTGAGAAACAGGCATCAAGAGATTTATCAGAGAACATGCTTGTGAAGGGAAATGGAGAGGGAGTTGGAGGAGGCCGGGAGAGCCATTAGACCACAAGGCATGTCTGGCATCTGTGGAGGAGGGAAAGAAGTAAGGAACACATGTAGGAAAAATCTCCTTGCAAGTCACATAAAGTTTTGACAAAGATAAAGAGAGTCTCCCCGCCTAGCCAGCAATCTGAAGAATCTCACATCTACCAGGAATGAACTGGCCTTAGCATTCCCCTGGGCTCAGTCATAGGCTGGGAGCAGCTGGTGAAGATACGGCTTCAGTGCTCAGGCCATTGAATTGTGCCCCCTCCTTCAGAGACCTGATATGTGAATTTTCCTGGCCACCATAACAAAATGCATTGAGTGCCATGATAGGGAAGTACAGGGTGCTATGAGAACACAAAGCAGAAGCACCACAGGCTTCCCTCAAAGAAGTGGCATCTTTCTCTAGGAGGGGACAAAGAAGGGAAAGCATTTCAGGGAGACAGAATGATATGAGAGAGAGCGTGCGTGGAATTGCTGAAAGAAAGAAAAGAAATTCAGTCTTATTTGAACAGAGCATGCAAAGGCAGTGGGAGTGGGGAAAGAGGGAGGAGTTGCGAGAAGTGGAGCTGGAAAGGTAATCAGGTGTAGAAGCCAGGCAAATACTTTTCTTGGAGGAAAGTGGTGATGTTTATCTCTTTTTGCTTCTGTCTCTTTTTAAGTCTTAAGCTGATTGACTCAATAAAAGAAGAAATATTGGGAGTTTATTCCTTCTAGGAAACTTCCTGACTGCCCCTTGCTACATGGATCTCCCGAACTACCCTCCCCTGTCTCCTTCTTGAATGTTTGCGAAGTCCTCCTTTACCCAAGGACAGCCCATATCTGCCTGAGGATTTCTCTTCAGGCTTCTTAACAGAAAGAGCCTTCCCTTGGGGCAGGGAGCCCAGCGCACTTCTCACTGCTGGTATTATGTCTTTTCTCACAGCTGTGGACCCCGTTTAGGGTGGTGTCCCCAGGAAAATCTAAGCTTGATCTCAGAATATCTGCAACCTTTTGTACTCAACCTGAGGTTACTAAAACAAGATGAGGATTATGATACTTTATTGTGCACCAGAAACACCTGAGAGGCTTGTTAAAATACAGACACCTGAGCCCCAACCCAGGTATTCTAAATTAGTATCTTCTAGGGTGGGTCTGAACAATCTACATTTTTAAGGAAAACGTTCTAGATTTTTGCTTCTATCATGTAATGCTCAGACCAGCAACATCAGACATCACCTGGGAGCTGTTAAAAATACAGCATCTCAGGCCCCACCCCGGGCCCAATGAGTTAATCTGAATTTTTAACAAGTTCCCCAAGTAATTCATTTCACATTAAAGGCTTTAGAAACACTGTTCTAGATCAGTGGCTCAGTAGGGAAGATTTTCTCCCCAACCCTCACCATTCAGGACAGTATCTAGAGACATTTTTTGTTGTAACTGGAAAGGCAGTCCTGGCACCTAAGTAGGTAGAAGCCAGGGATGCTGCTAAACATCCTGCAATCCACAGGACAACCCCCACAACAAAGGGCTCTCAGGCCAAAAATGTTAGCAGTGCTGATATTGAGAAACCCTGGGCTAGATGATTGTAATGAAGGCGGCAGATTTATCTGGGGAACTAGCCATCTTCAAAGGCTTAGAAGTAACAGCTACTCATTTAAGAGTTAATCTGAAAGCTCAGAAGCAGGCTTTACATTCTCAAACTAGTGGTAATATGGTGGACTCTGAGGCCCAGGTGCCTAACTTTGAATCCCAGATCTGCCACTTGAATGCTATGTAATCTTAAGCACCTGTGGAAATCAACAAAGCTCAACCCAATGAGAACAAGCAAAGGCTTTTTATTCGAAGCTTGCTATAGCAAGGAAGTCAACCACCATTATTTGTGTTTGGTAGACTCAAAGGGAGAGGAGTGATAAAGCTTTATAGCAGAAAAAAGAAAAGGCTTCCTTACTGGAGTAGGGAAGCTGGAGGGCAGCTACCTAGAAATCAGGCAGCCTCTGAGATTGGTGAGGGAGCTTATTTCACTTTCTCTGGCTGGTCCTAAGTTGGAAATAGGGACCAAAATTCATTGACTCAATTCAACTCTAGGGCATTAGTCAAGTCCTGGCTATTTGGGGGCTGATTGTTCAGAAGATATTGTTTAGTTTTCCTAGATTTTTACTAAAGATAACAGTCAGATTTTCTACAAGCCTGACTTACAGCAGGCTGGCTCCCTGGGCTGGTCAATGTAGATAAGCAGAGTTGGTTTTCTGGGCAGGTTGCTGCAGCTTGTGGGTCAAAGTTCCATGTTATATATAGTCCTGCCTTTGTCTGTTTTACATCTCTTTAGGCCTTCATGTTTCTTCATCTATAAAGTGGTTATTATAATAGGGTTATAGTAAAGATGAAATGAGGTAAGTCATGTAGAGCTCTTAGAATCTCATCCAACAGGAAATGAGGCCTGAGTAAACATTCCCCACCATCATTTTCTATGGCTGTCTCTGCAATCACTCTTGGGCTGTAACCTTATGCAGGTTCACTGGAGGGGTCTGGGTATCCCCAAGAGCACAAGATCCCCAAGATCTTTATGAGTTTAGGTACAGTGTTTGCAAGCCATGGGGTTGTCAGGACACACTTTAATATTTTTAGCTGCAGGGAGGGAACATTGCTAGCATATGGAAGTCACTATTCTGATCAGAAATCAGGAATTTGAGTCAGAGGCCATCTGGTTTTAATTACTTATAACTGTGTGACCTCAGGCACATAGCAGTCACTCTAGACCTCTTTTATAAAGCAGGGATGATATTAGCATTGATTGGTGAAGGTGAACTAAATAATACATATTAAACACCCTAAACAGCACATGGCAAAGAACAAGTACTCTGTAAAAATCAACTTTATTATTGTGATAATCACTGACATAGCCAGGAGACAAGGCTACTCTTGCCCTAGGGACAGAAGCCTCCCATGAAGCAGAAGGGGTTGCCCTCCAGGGTTAGTTGTCATTCTAGGTCTTTTTCTTTAATATTTGGCAATTCAGCTCACATGCACTAGGAACACCCAGAGCATTTATCATGGAACAGAATCCACATAAGGGAAGCTGGGAAATTTGCATTTCAACTACTCTCAGGTAATTCTTATATACATTTGGTCTTTGAAAACCCACCCTACAATATCCCATCATTCCATTTGGGTGCATCGTGTTTCCCTGAAGCAATCCCCAGCTCTCCTCGCACCTGCTGTAAGTGACCAGGAAACTCACAGCACGCCTTCTCCCCTTACGGTCGAGATGGGGAAGATGCATTCTGAGGTGTCTACCAAGAACTCCTGGCCTGAGACTGGTGCGTCCTCTCCTAGTGTTTGGGTAAGCAATGATCCACCTTGTTCTGGGCTCTCTGATGCTGAGGTCTCACCAAGATAGCCCGACCACCTTTGGCAGGCATGAGGGATTGTGTTGAAGGTCTCTAGGTGCAGACTGAATCTGCAGAGAGAAGTGTTAACTGAACAGAATTATAGAAATTTTTCTAATTGCCTGTGTCTTTCAGACACAAACAGGTCTAGAGTACAAGGTCATCTGCTATTAATGAGCACAGAGATTACTGCAACTAGTGGCCTCTCTTGGACTTTGCTGAGAGAGTGAAGTACTCAGGGATTGTCTGAGTCTGACCTCCCTGAAATAGAAACATGTCAGCTCCACTTTAGGGGCACAGGCAGGACCAATGAACCTGGACCCAAGGAAGCAGGTATCTACAGTATAGCATTACTGGACTTATTTATATTGGTTTCTGGAAGCTGTAGGTCTTAGCAGTGTCAGCCAAGTCTTCCATTCCTGCTAAATAACCAGGAACCTTGGAGGAGTTGAAATTATCTTGCCTTGTGCTGACACATATTAAAGTTTTGATTAGTGACATCTGGTGTCAGTTTTGGGAAAATGGGAAGACAGTGGCACGCATGGATGACTCAAGGGCTTAATTTTGTCTTTGATGGAGCCCTCCTTTCCTTGAGGTAGCTGCCTGAAAGTTTGTTAGCCGAGTTTTGGAGATGGAGCTGTAACTGTAGGTCTTTCAGGCAGACCATGGTACATTGCTCCCAGATTCCACTGGCAGGAAGATTGTGCATTTCACTGAAGCTTGAAATCAGACTAAACCTCCAATTCATAGAGGACTGGGAAAGAGGAAGGTATTACCTGGGGGTATCATGGATGCTGTAAGTTCAAATGGCTGCCTTTCAGTTATGAGTAGAAACTAAGTGATAAGAAAACAAGAAGTCGTCTTATGTTGGGTCCAACTGTGACTGTTCTGATTTCTCCTGAATGGAGATGATTCTTACCTAATTCCCCTACAAATTGCAAGACCTAGAATTTATAAGATGCTCATTTATTTTGACTGTGATAAAGGCCAAAATTGCCAATAAGCTTGATGCCAACGGAGATTTGAGTGAAAATGCACCCCGAGTTCAGGTTCAACTCATCCAGCTTGGCTGTATGAAGCAAATTAAGTTCTTACTGACTCTATAGAAAGTTTTCACTTTTGAACCAAAAATTTTTGAAGCAAATGGGCTATGGGTTGGCAGAAGGCCTGGCCATCTCTGTAGCATAATCTGAGGTGGTTGTGGACCAAAATTTTATGAAACATTTGAGACAGACCTGGGGGAGAGGAAGAGAAAGAGGGGCCTGGCACTGGAGCCAGTAGTTTCTCAATGACAAGAGGCTGAGAGGGATGAAAAAGCAATAGGCAAGACTTAAACAGAGTGTCTGTAAAGGAAGGACACAACAAGAGAAGGAAATATCTTAAAGATGAATACTAAAGAGGTAACAACTCATACACTTGCAGAGAAGATTAGAAAACTATAAAGCGAGCTGTTGCTGGGGGAAAGATTGTGACGACTGTGACCTGAATGCGTTATGAATCCTCAATTGAAAATATTCTTGCAAATCTGCATGACGCAATATAGAAGTTGGAGAGACAACACTGTATCTGTATTCCAAGAAGAACTGCATTTTAACTAGCAAATGGGCACAAGTGACTTATAGAAATAAGCAACAGCTGGGGCTGACTCTTCTGTCCCTATTCTTGTGAAGTAAAGGGGGAAAGCAGAAGATACTTCTTTCACTCCTTCTTGCAGGAGAGATAAGAAAGGGCCTTCCTTTTTTGACCTGAGAGGTTTGATTGTAAATGAATAAGTACAAAGATAAATTTGCTTCCATAAACTTGAAACTTTGTTACCTGCAAACCACCGTCCAGAGAGATGTATGTATGGTCAGATATTCCACAGAAACGGTTTTAAAAAGTGGGTGATGGCCCATGATAAGCCATGGTGCCTATACTCCCAGCACTTTGGGAGGCTGAGATGGGAGGATCACTTGAGTCCAGGAGTTCGAGACCAGCCTGGGCAACATGGCAAAACCTGGTCTCTACCAATAAAATAAAATAAGCCAGGCATGGTGGCATGTGCCTATAGTCCCAGCTATTTCAGGGGGCTGAGGTGGGTGAATCACCTGAGCATGGGATGTCAAGGCTGCAGTGAGTCATGATTGCACCACTGAACTCCAGCCTGGGTAATAAAGTGAGACCTCATCTCAAAAAATAAAAGTGGGTGAGGAGGACAGGCAGAGAGCAGGGGTAATGTTAGAAATGGGGTTAATAAATATGGTCCAGACTGTATGACCAAAAATGTTTCTTCTGTGGGAATTACATCTTTAATAGCAAGAAAACTTTGCTCAGATGTTTCCTGAGTTCCCTCACCCTGACTTGATGGAGCACATTAAAATACCTTTTCCCTCTACCTTTTGATGAGTGATCAAGGAATTCATTTGTTTGGAGAATTAAGTCACCTAGGCCATTGCTATCTTGAGTGGGATTTCATTATGTGGTATAGTCAAACAGAAGGCAACTGGTGTTGGTGCTGTTGTCGTACAGTTTGACTTTTAGGCTACACACCTATATTATTAGATAACATTATTTTTGTGTGTTGCGCTAGTAAGAGCAAAACAATAAAGTCCCTGAAGAACCTAGACACAGATTTTTGGGGAAGATAACTGTGGACATGTCTGCTCCCTGAACCCTGGAAAGATTTATTTAACTGAACAAATTCTCGGTAAGTGATACAGTCAAAGGGAAATGAAGAGCTACTTCACTTTAATAACTACTAAATTAATCCAAGAAACATTTAACTTGTAGGTCAGGCACTCCCTAGCCCAATGGCTTTGTAATTTTTTGTCTTCGGGTTTTTTTTCTTTCTTTTGGCTTAGGAACAGAGGAAATAGCATAAAAGACTGAAAGATTATTGACAAAGATCAAGATCCAAAATCAGAGAAGCTTTCATTTCCAACTAAACTCTGTACAAGTCTTCTGCATGGCGCAAACTAACAATTTAACTTAATACTTACCGATGAAGATGGTAGCAAAGGCTGTGACCTTTTATCTATGATATACCAGAAGCAGCAAGCAGTTTGCCCCTTAGAAATTGTGCACAGGAATAAAACTAATGCTAGGGAGAGTACACTATATTGAAAGCACCCTGGAGTTAAAACTAGAGTGGTTCTATTTAGCCATAGGAATACATATAAAGATTAAATAGACTAAATGAAGAGAGTGATATCAACCTTTCTTTTTTATTCTGTAAAACTTGGCTAAACCATGCAAATGAGAATTTGATCTAAATGCCTTAAAATAACATTTGTACATTTTAATCAAAACTTATGAAAAGGCCTAACTAGGTAACTTTTTAGCTGTTTCTTGTTTATCTGTGCATGAAGAGGTAGTGTGTGCAGAGTCTGCACATTCCTTGACTTCTAGTGAGAGCCATCCACGTTTCAGCTACAGGGTCTATGAGGAACAAACCAGCTAGTTGAGGGCCTGGCTTGCAATACAATGTTTATGCAATACAAAGAGTGCAGTTCTTTATCTTCTTTTGGAATTTCTGCCTTAGGAGGCAGAAAGCTTATGGTCAACATTAAGGCTGCTTTACCTCAGTAAAATGTTTCCCATTCTAAGGATTTCATGGCATATTTATAAATGAAGAAAATTGAAGAGACACTTCGGAAACAGGATAGACATTAGAACCTCTAGGTCTGGATTCCAGGTCTGCCATTTACTTACTGTTATCCTGGGGAGAAAAAGTTAATTTTCCACTTATTCTGAAGGGTGTAGATGATATGTTTGTGTTTTTGTTTTCACCCTGTGCAGCCACCCCAAAATGTTCTATCTCGAATGAGCACACCTTCTTACCCATCCCTTCTCTGCTGCCCTAACAGTCTTTGTCATCTGTCACTTTGATTCCCAAACTGTATTCTGACTACCACTGCCACCTGATCGACCTGAAATGTTTATCAATAGACTTATTCCTGGGGCCCAGCCCTCTCCTCCAGAAAACAATTTCACAAGGAAGAGGTGCATGGAGGAACCATGAAATTGTCATTCTAGGCCATATTCCACATCCTAGGCAGTTGTATCTGAATCTCTAGGGGATGGAATCACAGGTCTCCTGCTCTCTCTATATAAATACATGTTTATATAAATGTTTATATATACACACATTTAAAATAACTCAGATTAAGAATGACTGCTGTAGGGTATTAGATATATAGTAAATTTTCAGGGCATGTTTGTTAAATGTCCTCTGGTTTTCCAGAAATGTCATTAATGTAAAATATGGTATAAAGAATAATCTCACATTCTCTAAACGTGTGTTTAACTGAGAAGAAGACTGGAAATGGCCTAATTTTCTGTGATTGAAGGATGTTCTATAAGCTTTTGTTTTGTCTTGTTTTCTTGAGACAGAGTCTCACTCTGTCACCGAGGCTGGAGTACAGTGGCACTGTCGGCTCGGCTCACTGCAACCTCCATCTCCTGGGTTCAAGCAATTCTCCTGCCTCAGCCTCCAGAGTAGCTGAGATTACAGGCACCCACCACTATGCCCAACTAGTTTTTATATTTTTAGTAGAGACAGTTTTTCACCAGGTTGGCCAGGCTTGTCTCGAACTCCTGACCTCAGGTGATCCACCCGCCTCAGTCTTCTAAAGTGCAGGGATTACAGGCGTGAGCCACCGCACCCCAGGATGTTCTATAAGCTTTTAAAGAAGTGTGGAGAGAGAGTGGAAGGATTGGATATTTGCAGGGAGAGAAAGGGAAGGACAGTTCAGGACATTGAAGGTAAATGCTACCACTCTGTCAGGGTGGTCAATGCTGGCCAAGGGTCTTTATGTTGAAGGGCTCTGCAGAGAGATGATGTCAGAGTGAGATAAAAGGTTTTCACCTGTGGTTAGGCATTACCGGATCTCTTGATTTAGGGCTGTGACATTGCCTTGAGCAACTTACTAAGGAAAGGACTATTTGACTTAGAGGCTTGACTTTTTTGCCCTCAGGAATTTGAGTTACCAGTTCATTATTTTTTACCCATTTAAGGACATTTATTTTCTTGCCAGTAAAGTTCAGATTTCCCACAGGATCTGAAATAATAGTATATGAAAGTGCAACCTGTAAATTCTCGTTTGCTAAGCTCCCACATGAAAATTCATACATTTTTTTCTATAGAAATACTCCTAATCTTGCTTTCTTATGTATCTATAACAGTAAAACGTGTCCCTTGCATATAATTTATAGAAGTATTATATGAGAATATGCAAAAAAAAATCTGGTATAGTTATACTGTTAAGGGTTTATATTATTTCTAAAATAGACTGCATCAGTGATTAAAGAAATCGCTTTGTAAAATGGTTTTTCTTTCTCACTTCTACCCCCATTCTTATGGACTTCTTTGGGTGAGCATTTCTGTGCCTGGGAGTCATTTTCTTGGCAAGTTGGTGTTAACGAGAATGTCCTATCTCTTAGCTGTGCTAGGACAGAAAATCATACAGACATTCACTGTGATAGGCAGACTAATGCCTCCCCACAAAAATGCCCACATCCTAATTCTCAGAAGTTGTGAATATGTCACCTTGCATGGCAAAAGAAATGGGATGGGAAGATTACCCTGGATTTTCTGAGTGAGCTCAACCTAATCACATGAGTTCTTCCAAGTGTTATAGAAAACCACTCCTACCTAGGGTCAGAGGGAGATGTAATTATGGAAGAGAGAACCAGAGAGACTGCAGCATGGGAGGGACTTAGCTCCATGTCTCTGGCTTTGGTTAAAGATGAAGGGGCCACAAGCCAAGCAATGCCAGAATTTCCTAGAAGCTGCAAAAAGCAAGAAATAAGTTTATTTCCTTGAGCTTCCAGAAAGAGACCCAGCCTAGTGAGACTCCAATCAGACTTCTGACCTTCAGAACTATGAGATAATACGTGTGTGTTAAAGTCACTAAGTCGATGGCAATTTGTTGCAGCAGCTGTAGAAAATTAATTCATCTGTCCTGGATTGAGGGTCTGGGGCCTGAGTCCTGGAGTTCTTTTTCTAGTAGCAAGCTTTGCTCTGTGAATTTTTCTACCCTGTGTGCCAAATTCACAGGTCTGTATTTATAAGCAATGGGCTTCTTGAGTAATACAGATGAGAAAAATTTTCAGGGCAATATATGTGATTAGTGTTGACAGTCAAAACAAGCATTCTGAAAACTACATTATCAGAAAATAGTGCATCTCTGTTTCAACTGAGTGTTCATCTCCTTAAGAAAGCACATTCTATATTTACTCGGCAGACCAGGATGAAATTGGAGTGGGGGGATTGTCTGAAACTATATTCACCTAAAACACAATTTTGCTAAATCAACTTTTTGAAAGTTCAGTAAAACAACACTTGATTTTTAAATGATTTCAGAGTAAATTGTTTGACTATATTAACATTTCAAATAGATATATTTTAAGCTTCTAAGCTAGCTTGTGATTCACATATGATTCTTTTGTTAGCCTCAGTTCATTTGTAAGCTTCAATATCCTTGGGCGGCTGTGATTTTTGATGCTTATTTCTAATATGTTGACATGTTACCTTTGAACTCAGAGCTAGAGTTTTAAGATAAACTGGGAATATGGGCAGTTTGATATTCAGAAATAGCATGGAAGATGGAATTGCTCTGTTAAAGCAGGGAGGGATCTGGAGCTGAGTGGAGTGGGAGCGGGTGAGCTGCCTGGACTTCTTGAATAAGCCCAGTATCCAATAGCATGATTATCCCCAGAGAAGATGGGGTGGTGTTCTGGATGGCAGCACAATGGATGTGCCACAACAGGTGTAGCTGAGGTTTTGAAGAAGTGAGATGCGACACAGCAGTAATCATGACATAATGTGTATATACAGCATACACATGAGTGCAAATATTTACAACACAAAGGCATATTGATCAGTTAAAACAGCATGTATATTTGTAAAAAAAAAAAAATAAATTACAAAGTATTTGCTATTCTACCACTTGGAGACTCAACTATGTTTTTGGAAGTCTTCTGGTCTTTTCCTTTTCCTTTGCACCCAGATTCCTTACATAATCACTCTAGTTTACTAAAAGACAATTTGATATCATTGTCAAGATCATGGGTTTTTAAGGTCAGACAGCCCTGGATAGAGTCAGGCTCTGCTGTGTTATAGGAAGCAAGTTATTTAACCTTGTTGATACTTGTTCATACAAGGAAGATGATGATACAAAGAACACTTAACAATATTGTTCTGAGGATAAAAGAGAGACTATCATGATTTTCAATCCTTACTGCACATTAGAATCATCCAAGATCTTTGAAAAATTCCGGTATGCACATCCCACCTCCCCAGAGAGCCTGATGTAATTGTGCTGCCTAGGATCAGTGGTTTGATTTTTGTTGTGGTTTCTAGTGATTTATCTAGGTCACTGTGATGCAGCCAGGAGGACTGAGAAGCTCTGCAATAATGTTTGCAGAGCTCTTGACACTTAAAGCTCAAAAAGGCATTAGCATCGTTATTGTACTTTTTTTTTTAATAAAATGGATGAATAAAGTCCATTATTGCCTG
>NW_016806375.1:3436991-3463247 GCF_001698545.2 Rhinopithecus bieti | reverse complement strand
TCCCCTGCCGTCTATGAGCTCTTGGAAAAGCCTACCACACTCCTCCTTTAGAGGTAGGGTCAAATCAACTAATTTGATTCAGCTTTCACTGACAAATGTACAGCTGCCTTGTTTATCAGTTTCCAAGGCTGGATGGTATTCAGTAGTATCTTTATATTCCAATTTAATTAGCCACATACTAGAAATTTAGATCATTGTCAGTATCGTGCTAAAGAATATCATGAATCAGCTTGTGCATATATTTATAGCTGTTCAACTATTTCCTTAGGATAAATTCTTAGAGAAACTGCTGGCTCAGAAGGTACATACACTTTCAAGGCTTTTCAACATTGTCAAATTGCCCTCCTTAATGGAGTGATCAGTATCATTTCAGATGTGTTAGGGCTACAAATAAGAAAACAACTTAGTTCGAATTGACGTAAACAATAAAGGAGACTGATTGACTCATGTAACTGGCAAGTCTAGATATAAAGTGAATTTTAGAACTAGTTGGATTCAACATTTCAATAATACCATTGAGGATCTGTCTACATCACTTCATTTTCCCCTTAGCCCTATGTAGTACCAGCTTTTTCTGTAGTTGAAACAGGGTTGCCAACAATTCCTGGGGCCGCATGCTTCCTAAATGCATATACAGGGAGAGAAGATGGCTCCTTAAGAGCTCACTGTAAGAACAAGGAAGTTGTTTTCTTCAAAGTTCCAGCAAATCATGCCTTACTTCTGATTGGTCTGGTTCTGGTTGATCAGAAATGTAGAACATGCTGATTAGTTTACCCCTGAGTTGCTGATTAGCTTATACCTGAGTTATACAAAGAGGTAGGCTTCTTCCAGAGCTCATAGATGGTAGGGGAGAGGTTCAGATGTGCTGAAGGAAAGAGAACGTGCAGTAAGGAGGCAACCACAATGCCCATGATGAGCAAAATTTGAGAGAATTAAATCTTGTTGCTACCTGCAAAGTTGAGGAGAATGGAAGAAAGTGAGTTTGTGAGAAATGAGCCTCAGCATTATGTTATGAGTTTAACGTAGGCAAATTAAAGACATTCCCACAGCTGTGGGGGTGAATCAGTTGTGTGCCCTCAGCCTGAGAAGAGAATCCACTCAGGATGGTTTCATCCACAAGAGTCTGGTGAGTTTAAAGAGGGGTAAGTTCAGTATCACAGGGCTATTGGGTTAATCTGCAGCCAAAATGAGTGATTGCAATTTTCTGTAGCATTTTATGTCTCAAGTAAACAAATACACCATTTCTTATAGCAAACATATATAGCAATCTTAAGTAAACCATTGCTTTTGCAAGTCTTGTTTCTTATTAACTGATCATCAATTGAAGTCAGGTAGAACATGAAGCAAATCGTTTATGAGAATTTCTTGACGATTATAGCCCCGAAAACTCCCTTTCCCTTGAAATACCATAATGTAATGATTCTCAAACAGGATTCTGTGCACAAGAATCCTCTGAAAGGATTTTTAAACATAGATTGCCAGGCATCAACCCCAGAGTTTCACTTTCAGCTGAACTGTTAGAAATTTGCATTTCTAACAAGTCCCAGGTGAAGCTGATGCTGCTCATCCTGGGACCACCCTTTGAGAAACACTGACACAGTGCATGGGCATTTTTGCATCATAAAGTGGTTGCAGGTGAAAGCTTTGGAGTTGGAGGCTGCGGTATTTGAGTGCAGCTTCTTACCAGCTCTGAGACCTTAGAAAGATTCCTTAACTTCTAAGCTTCAATTTTCCTAACATTGAAATGGGGAGTAACAGTCATACCTCTCTTATCCTGTTGTCAGAATATGTATGTGCATATTCTTGCAGCCCAACTCAAGTGTCACTTGTTCAGGGTAGCTTTCCTGACATCTATTACTAGGTCAATTTCCTTTCTTACGTGCTTAAGTACAGCCAGACTCTTTTAAGGGTGCTCATCCATGATTTTGTGCATTTGTTAGTAGGATTCATTTGATTAATCCGTCTTTCTCAACCAAAGTATGGGTTTCATGAGACCAGGGATCAGTCTTGTTTTTCTTTTTTTAAAGCTAATTATTGTATCTCCAGTGCCCCCCAGCACCGTACCAAGCATCTGCTTTACATATATTTTTGAATAAATAAAACTTAACATGTAAAGCAATCAACACATTTCCTGAAATACAGTACGCATTTAGCTCGTTGTGAAAAAATTAAAACTATAGTCATACATTTAGTTGTTTCAGGGACATTCATCATCTGCTCTTAGTCTCCCAACCCACAATCTAATCTCTGTCTTTAGAAGTAGGGAAATATAATGCTTTTTGTGGGTTTGTGTGTGTGTGCGAAACTGGTTTGTAAATGGTAAAGTGTTCCATAAATACCCTGTGTAGTTGATTATGAGAACCTTCTAATGACTGTTGCAGGGTTAAGCAAGCTGTTGGTTCTCCATCAATGCCTGTGGTTGGACACATTTGCTCATTAAGAGACACGTAGTTGAGGGGTACTTGTTGCTATCAGCCTCAAGACTGAAACCTTCCTCACCTTGTGTTGGAGTTTGAATATAGGCATTAGGAAAGGTCATGTGTTGATTTACTTTAAAGGCATTGCCTGTGTGGCCAGATTCTAATTGGATTCCATCTTATCATGAAAGTGATCTTACAACATTTCCTCAGGGTGCTATTGGTCTAGCAATTCTCTTTGATAACATTCTGGTTTGCTACAGCGCTTTCAAATCCAGACCCAGAGGAGTCTGGGATAGGGAAATATTAACATTTAGATTCATTTCTCATGGCAGTTGTGTAATTGAATTTCTCTCTTGCCAACCCATTTTACACTGGTGTAACTATCACTGTCTCCAGTGGACCTCTTAAATAGAAAACATTGGTGGAATAATGTCTACTAAAAAGGATTATATCAATTCAGTCTACCCTCAGCATTCTGCACAAAAAAACTGCCATATTCAGTAGCACTGAAACACATTTGCAAAGGTGTCAGTATTTCTATTCCAGGACCTTTAAAGATTATGTAGTCCCTCTAGGTCTGTAAGTGGAACAATTGCTTGGGCAGGTCAGAAATGTGATTGTCATGATATATGAAAGACACTTTTCCTTATTTCTGCTTACAACCTTTCTGTCAAAAATCCAATATGTATTTAATTGTTCAAATAATGTTCTCTAGAAGAGATGATTTGGGAAAATATGAGGATTTATAGTTTATTAGATACATTCTGTAATACACAGTTGAAACTCATTTATATAAAATGAGTATGGATTTTGTTCCATATATCTAAGTATAAGAAAATAAACACATTCATTTCTTTATAGTAAATTGTATTAAACTCTGAGAACCCACTTTCCAGCTGCCAAGTTTTGGGACACCCTCCTCCTCCCTACTTTCTCAAAAATCAGGGTATCCTGTGTGTCTCTAGGGCATGTAAAAAGCATCCACAAAGTCCAATCTATTATTGGGCTCAGTGTCCAAGCTTGATAGTCTATTTGAGGAAGGGTGAGTTTGTCACTGTGTACTGACTGTGGGCCTGGTGACCCTTTATGACAGTTCTAAGCCATGATGGAAGAGGCACTAAAATGCTAACGGAAGAGTAGATTCTGTCCTAGAGTTCATCTAGTATTGCTTCTCAGTTTAAGACACATAACTATGATGTACAACTTGAGCATGCAGTGACAGTCAGATGTTAGAGCACTGGGACAGTTGAAGCACTCTGAGAGCAAGGCTGTGAGAAGTAGTCAAAGAGTGTCACTTTTCAGAAGTCTTTGCTCCTCCACCAGATCAACTGGGTGGGCCTTACCTCTCTAATTGCTAGCTGGCTGCCTCCACCTATTCTGCCTCCCTGCTCCACCCTAACCTTCACTGGCATCTAGTGGAGGATCTGTCATATCAGAAAATACAGGTCACCATGCAGATGCAGCCTTCTTCTCTTGTGAAAATGTAACCCTCAAAAGAAAATCTCAAACTTGCTTTCTTCTTCCATTGGAAGACGCTCCCTCAAGAATCCAGCCTACACTGCACATTTGTGGTTGTCCCCCATTAAACATTTATACCATTGCCATCAGCTCCTGATTTCTATTTGGAGGTTCATGTTGTTCCAGGGAACCTGACCAATCCCTTGAAAAATCCCATGCATTGAATGGGGGTAACTGATGTTGCTTGTTACTTGATTCAACCCTCCTGGTGGGCAGAAGGTATTCTTAATTCTCCTAATCCAGCCTCTGTCTTAGGCAGGCCCTGTGCATTAAACCTCACAGTGGGGCTTTATCAGTGTTCTTGTTCCCCCTGCCAGGGCTGCAAAACTCTGCCTTGTGTTAGTCTCCTACAAGAGCATGTTTCCTGCCTCTCCTGCAATGGAGGAGTCTAGACCTGATTGAATCTCCTGGACCTCCTTTAGTAGAAGGTGGCTTTGGGCTGGGACTACTGAGAGGTGAAGAGATTTCCTATGCAGATAGCTTTTATTGTTCCTCTAGGATTCCTTCTTTTTTTTATCAGATTGGGAAAGAAGTCTAAAGGTTTAACAATATAACTGCTTTTTGGAGAGAAGTTATGCCAAAAAAAGGCCTCTTACATTGCTGAACATGGAGCTAAAATGTCCAACTGCCATAGAGGGGAAACTCAGTGTCAAAAAAAATACATATTAATTTTATCAATAATACCAAACCTATGAATCTACTTCTAAAATATGCTGAAACAATTATGAAACATGTGCAAGATCTTTTGCGCTATTTTAAAACAAAAGAATTGAAACATCCATTAACAAAGACCTGATTGAA
Source organism: Rhinopithecus bieti (assembly GCF_001698545.2). Lineage (NCBI taxonomy): Eukaryota > Metazoa > Chordata > Mammalia > Primates > Cercopithecidae > Rhinopithecus > Rhinopithecus bieti. The sequence goes on along the minus strand of NW_016806375.1, from coordinate 3,458,508 downwards.
TAAAAAACATTTACACAATAAAGTCAGCAAAAGAAATTGAAGGAGGAAGATATCTATGTGTAAATATGACATTTTTATGCTATATTGGGAAATGGAAAACATATAGAATGGTAGGTAGGGAGGTAAATATCATGGTTGATTTGATGTGTCAACATGGCTAGGTTATGTTCCCAGTTGTTTGGTGAAACAGTAATGTAGACATTGCTGTGAAGATATTTTGTAAGTGTAACATTTACAGTCAGCTGGATTGCTTCTCAGCATTTTGGCTAAGATCAAATGTAGTACAATCAGTTGGCTTTAAGTACAGCAGATTGCCCTGTATGGCGTGAGTGGGCCTCATCCAATCAGTTGATGGTCTCGAGCAACATCTGAGGTTTCCTGGAGAAGGCATTCTCCCTCAAGACTGAAGCATAGAAATTCTGGTTGAATTTTCAACTTGCTTGCCTGCCCTACAAACTTTGAGCTTGCCAGCTCCACAATCAAGTTGAGCCAATTCCTTAAAATCTCAAAACCTCAAAGTCAATCTCTTTATCTGATTTCATATTGGCTCTTTCTCCAGAGAACCCTGACTGATAGAGCAGAAAAATAGATGTTGTAGTGATATAGCATGCTTGCCTTTTGTGTATAACACAAAATATCAGAGGGAGAAAGTAGAAACTACCGAAAAAAATCAGCTGCAGGAAGCTATTGCAACAGAGACAGGAAAAATTGAAAATGAGACTTATTGGAGTACATTCCACCTAGTTATCTAATAAACTTATTTTTCTATTGAAATACATTTTTTTTTTCATTTTGGAACCATGTCAAGTTTTATCTCTTCATGAGTTTAACATTCTTTTATTTTAAAATATTGCTATGTAGTTATGGATATATAAGCAGTATACTGGCTAGTCTTATAAAATTTTTTTGATTTTTATAAAAATAGAACCATACTACAGAGGAAAGGTTATCAGAGGGGGGGAAAAACATTTATCAGACATAAAACAAGTATCTATTCCTGAGATGCATCCGTGTTGGTATCTTTATTTTTTCCCCTTGTTATACAGTATTGCATTGTGTGAATATACTACAATCTTTAAAATTTCTTGTTGATTATACCTTTTTTCTTTAGTGCTGAAGCCAGTTCTGAATGATTATACTTTTGTAAAAATTATTGTGCAGCTCTTACTACACAAGGGCAAGAGTCTCTAGGGTATTTGTCTAAATGCACAGAAGCAGAATTGTGTGGGGATAAGAGGTTATGGGCACCTTCAACTTACTAGGTGATGCCTGTTTTTCCAAATCGCACCCCTAGCCAGGAGTGTGTGAGGTGAGTTCTCATTGCTCCACATCCTTAGCAACCCTTGTTATTGCCATCTTTTCTAACTTCTGATGACCTGGTAGTTACAAAATGGTTGAATTGTAAATTTCAGTGATTTGTCTCTAGGCATACCTTTAGTAACTTTAAATATTTTTTTCGAAGTCTTTATCTCTAGTTTTAAATGGTTCTCTTTATTTTTAAACTTGGAATCAACCCAAATGTCTATCTGTGACAGACTGGATATAAGAAAATGTGGCCAGCATATACACCATGAATGCTATGGGCAGCCATAAAAAGATGAGTTTGCGTCCTTTGTAGGGACATGGATGCAGACAATGAAACCATCCATTCTTAGCAAAGCAATATCACAAGAACAGAAAACCAAACACCCGCATGTTCTCCAGCTCATAGGTGGGAACTGAAACAAAGATCAGCCTTGGACTCGGGAAGGGAACTCACACCACTGGGGCCTATCATTGGGAGGGGAGGAGGATTGCATTGGGGAGTTATAATGAATATCAAATGATGAATTGATGGGTGCTGACGAGTTGATGGTGCAGCACACCAAACATGGCAGCAAATATACAAGTGTACAAACCTGCACATTATGCACATGTCACCCTAGAACTTAAAGTATAATAAACAAATGAAAAATAAATAAATAAATAAATAAATTGTCCTGGGCTTACTTTTATATTGCTTTTTAGATTTTCTTTTATCTGAAATTCTTGGTTTTAACTATCCTATTGTGTCTATTAATTCTCATACTAGAGGATTTCCTTTTGTGTTTTGTAATTTTTTATTGCTTGCTTATTTCAGTGGTATTGTATCTGATTGAATCCTGCGCAGCCAAAGGTGCTACATGGTTTGTGTTTCATTTTGTTTTTGAGACGAGATCTCACTCTGCTACCCAGGCTAGAGTACAGGGGTGTGATCATGGGTCACTGCAGCCTTCAAGTCCTGGGTTCAAGCAATCCTCCTGCCTCAGCCTCCCAATCAGCTGGGATTACAGACATTCATCATGATGCCCAGCTAATTTTTTTAAAAAAATTTATAGAGATGGGGTTTTGCTATGTTGCCCAGGTTAGTCTTAAACTTCTGGGCTCAAGTTACCCTCCTGCCTGAGCCTCCCAAAGTGTGGGATTACAGGCATGAGTCACCATGCTGGGACTAGTGCTATGTTCTTTCTCTCAGGTGTTTTTTCATTGGCTTCCGACGGGCACTCCAAGATCCTCAGCAGCTTTGGACCATGTTGACATCTGATAACTTGAGTTGAGAGGTTAGAAACTATTTGTATAAGTTTCAATCTCAAATCCATATGATGCATAAGTTTATGGTTAGAATTTTTCATGGAGAATGTGTCTTTGCCCCAATCCCTATCCCAGGTTAAGAAACCAATTTTTAATTGCTTTCTTGTGACTTTTTTTTTCTTTTTCTATTTCACCTTCTGATGAGAAAGCACTGTAAGCATCTTAGCTTTATATAGTCATCTTAATTCCAACTTTTTGCTTCACTTAGGTCCAGAGACCACTCTTCTGTCTTTGGGCAGTAAAACTCAAGCCTCTTAATTACCAGGATTAACAGTGCCCCCACCATTAGGACAGCCACAGCCTCATCACACAGGAGTCTGTTTCCTCTTCATGTTAGGCCCTATGATATGCTTCTATTGTCTTAGGTATGCATGTGTTACAAGGTTATATTTTATGTAGCATTTCTATATGCTTGTAGTGAAAGTATTCCGAGTTATCTAGCATTTCATATGCTCCACCTTGCAGTCTCTTTAATGTCCTAGTTTATTTACTTATTTTATTTTTAGGTTTTTTTTGTTTGTTTGTTTTGGTGGTGGTTTTTTTTTTTTTTTTTTGCAACTGAAATATCCTAACTATTCAATCTCTAAGCTTTCATGTTCTTCCATCTGCTAGGGCACCTCAGCTTTGCATTATATGTTCACTGTTAGATGTCTGGTTTTAGGAACACACTTATTATAGGCACATGGCTCCATGTAATCCTCGGATTAGCTTATGAGGTAAACAACACAATCATCCCCATTTTATCAATAATGAAATTGAAACTCAGGTTAAGTAATGTGCCTAAAATCATACAGCTATTTATTTTCCCTTTAGAGTCTGCATTTTAGCTATAATCCTGTTCTAGTGATGCAGCAAAGATGTTTTCCTTTTGCATCAAGAACAAGCAAGCATCCTCAACTGGAAGAAAACAGGGTGATCCAGTAGAAACAATTTAAAGAGAAAAATGTGCGTTCACTATGTGAAAGTGCATGTTGCCTTTAACATAACATATTGGTGAGTGAGGCAACATACTGTTGTGTTGATTTGTCACTAAATTGCTTTCACAGGAGCATATGTGTATGTTCTTTCTATGATCTCCCCAAAGTTTTGTAAGTTCTCATGATACTTGCTATATATTTTAAACAACTGTGGCCTGTAATATTCCTCAGTAGAGTGAACTACAGAAAAGGCCCTGACACTAACCCTTTGTACCATAATATTAGCCAGTTACACTCCCACAGAAAATGGGAGAAGAAAATAGTTAAGATAACTAAGATATTCATGAAAAGTACAGGCCTACTTGTTTCTGAGATGATTCAAAATGATGATGATACCATTAAAAGCCATAGGAATTTTACAGATCTATTTGTGCTATTTTATGCAGCTAGAGTATTGGAGAGCATGGTTGGAGTAGAGCTGTTGGATCAAGCCTTTCATGCATAGCCAATTTTACCTGGACAGTGCAAAGGCCAGCACACTGTTGCTACTTATGGATGAAAATAATTTTGTGATTTGTTAGTAGTTCTGTAGACTAGATTTCTAGAAGTGAAACTGCTGCGTAAAAAGGATTTTAATGCAATTTTAATATTGCCAAATTGCCTCCTCACACATAACATTATAGTTTATTATCCCATCAACAATGAAAGAGATGCTTTTTTAAAAAAAAGTTTAATTTTCACTAAAAGTGTTTCTTTTGTTTACCCTAAATAACATTTTTTTTTCCAAACAATTATTGTTTACATAGGGGGATCATAACAGTGGCATCTAACTAAGTCCTAACTGCCAGTATTTCTTCCTGGTAATGGGTCTACCTTGGTGAGGGGTGAGAATATAAGGGGCAGTTTTACCCCATATAACAGAAAGCAAAGTAGCTGAGGATTAATTTATTGGCATATATATATTATGTTGTTCTAGATACTACTCAAATCTATGCCTTTTTTTTTTGAGGATCTCTTCTCTTTAAGCGTGCTGGAATTCTTGATCCTCAGGAGTGTAGCTCATTTATTTTGTTGCTTTGCTAGTATCCTGGCATACTAATAAGGCTTTTGTGAAATGTCAGCAGTCATAGACTCTTTTTTTCTCATCCTGCAATTAGTGAATTTGCTGGCAGACTTCATTGTTCTGTTTTGAGAAAAATTGGCTGTTACAGAAATTGTAGCAGCGTTTATAATTATAGGGCAGGAATTAAGGTTATTATTTACTCTATTGGATTTAGAAATTCCTGTGTGAATTTGCACATGTTCTTTAGTGTGTTGATTTTCTATGGTATAAAATTTTTTAAAGTCTATAATCTGTTTATTTCTTTTGTAAGAAGAAAATGACAAAAAGTAACATACTTAAAGATATAGGGTAGGCCAGGCGTGGTGGCTCACCCCTGTAATCCCAGCACTTTGGGAGGCCAAGGTGGGCGGATCATGAAGTCAAGAGATTGAGACCATGCTGGCAAACATGGTGAAATCCCATTTCTACTAAAAATACAAAAAAATTAGCTGGATGTGGTGGTGCACACCTGTAGTCCCAGCTACTTGGGAGTCTGAGGCAGGAGAATCGCTTGAACCCAGGAGGTGGAGGTTGCAATGAGCTGAGATTGCGCCACTGCACTCCAGCCTGGTGACACAGCAAGACTCGATCTCAAAAAAAAAAAAAAAAAAAAAAAAAAAAAAAAAAAAAAAAAAAAAAATTTTCTCGCCAGTTAGACCAGTTTCAGCTAAGACATATTGAAAATCTCCTGTAAGCCAATTAATATGGAAATCTTAAGATGAGACCCTTGTCCTTACCATCAAGGAAATTAGTTGGAAACACAAATGTTTAAGCCAATAATTATTGTGTAGATTTTTAAAAAATTGAGTAGCAAAGACAAAGAAATAATTACCCCTCCATTAGGAGCTGCAGAATAAAAATCATTTTAAGCATATGCAAAGAATTTGAGACATGTAAGAGTTACACACATCATATTAAAAGACAGGTGATGGTGGGTGTTTGAGTTTTCTGATGTGCAACAAATTATCAGAAACTTAGTGGCTTAAAACAACATTCATTTATGATCTGAGATTTTGTAGGTCAGAAGTCTAGGCCTGGCTTCTCTGGGTTCTCACAAGGCTGAATTCAAGCATCAGACAGGCTGTATCCTCACGTGAAGCTTGGCGTCATCTTCCATGCTTATATGGCTGCTGGCAGAATTCAGTTCCTTGTGCTAGTAAAACTGAGGTTCCCGTTTTCTTGCTGTCAGCCAATGTCTGTTCTCAGGTCCTAGAGGCCTCCACAGTTCCTCATTACATGGACCTTTCTATAGGCAGTTTGCATCACCACTTCAGAGGAACAAAAAAGTCCCTATACATGAAGTTATTGACCGTTTCTAAAAGGCTCCTGCCTGATTAATTTAAGCCCACTCAGGGTAGCATACCTTTTATTTAACTCACAATCAACTGTTTTGAGACCTTAATTATATCTGCGAAATGCCTTCACCTTTGCCACGTAATATTACATACTAACAGGAGTGATATCTCATCACCTTTGCCATATTGAGTGGTTAGAAAGTTACAGACTCTGCCCCCATTCAAGGGGAGGAGGTTGAAGAAGGAAATGAGGCATGTAGGTAACCTTAGAACTCTGCCTATTTAAGTAGCAACAGGAATTGAACTCTCAGAATCCTTGTTCAGTATTCTAAGGGTCATGGATTCTCTCCTGCAGGTAATGTTGATTTATTGTTAGGTTTTAATCCAAGGCAGACTGCAGTTTAGTAGAATAAAAGATAATTTCTCTGGCTGTGTGAAGAATGGTTTGACAGTTGTGCTGGATGAGCTACAATTAGGAGTTGATTAAACAAGTCAGTAGGATTGTCTCAAGACTGCAGCATTGACTGTGACCATAAAGACTGGCAGCAGGGACAAATACTAGAAATATTTAGAAGGGAGAATGGAACAGTAACAAGTGAGTGATGGGATATGCTGGTCAATACATAACTGCATTTAACTGCTCTTTCTCAATCAAGATTTGATCCTAAGGAGACAAACGGGGTATGAAACACAGTCTACAAAGGATATAAGTGTATCTTATGAAATAATGTTAGAATTTTATAGCAATTGAAGAAAAGCTAAGAGTTTAATTAGGTTGTGTTTATGTAGCAGTCTACATCCTCAAAGCAATCTTTATGTATGGGTAAGCTATATGTATGTTTACATTGTTAAGCTGTGACAGTAGATATTTTGAGAACTTTTTACATCGATAAAACATCAGGTTATGTAAGAGTTGCAAGAAAAGAACAAGGAACTTCATTATGTCTTTTGTTCAGATTCATCAGTTTTCATTTTGGCCCATTTACTTCATCATTCACTCCCTTTATATAGAGATACAGATGTGTACATACACTTTTACATTTGAGAGTAATTTGCAGACATTATGCCTACTTATGCCTAAATACTTGTGTCTATTTCCTAAAAACAAGGTTTCTATTTGCTAATGTTTTGTGAAAGATTTTCATCTATGTTTATAAGGAATGGTTGTTTGGAACCCTCTTAATTCTTTTGTTAGCTTTTTGTGTCAAGGAATGCTGGCTTCGTAAAATGCGTTGGAAAGAATTCTCTTCTCTGTTCTACAAATTTGTGTAAGACTGCTGATCTTTCTTCTTTAAATGTTTCATAGTATTCACCAGTTATACTATCTGAGCTTAGAATTTTCTTCGAAGAAGCCTTTTCATAATGAATTGGATTTCTCTACTAGACAAAGGGCTCTTCAGATTCTGTTTCTTCTGTTTGTTTTTAATCAGTGACAAATTTTCAAAGACTTTATCCTTTGCATTTTTTGTTGAATTTATTGGCATTTTTCCTCCCTTACTATCTTATTCTAAGTTTTTATCTTTAAATAATTTCAGACCAGTGAACTTGGAAAAAATACCTGTGTACATTCACTCAGATTCCCCAAATGTTAACATTTTAGCCCAATTACTTTGTTCTTTCTTTTTTCTTTTTTATACACAGATATTTATAAAATATAATAGGATATAATACATAGCTTTCTGGACTCGATACTCTGTCCTAAATTGCAGATATAATAGCTCTTTATCTCTAAATGCAATTGTATGTATTTCCTAATAACAAAGATGTTCTCTTTCATAACCACAGTGTAATTTTCAAAATTGGGAAAGTAACATTGTTACAGTACTATCATCCAAAATACGACCTTACTCAAATCTTACCAATTGTTTCACTAAATATCCTTCATAGTAAAATAAATACAAAATCCCTGATTCAAGTTCCAATTTAAGTTCACATATTTAGTTGTCAAATCTCTCTAATTTCCTTTAATGTAGAATACAGTCATGTGCCACATAAGAATGTTTTGGTCAATAATAGATAGCACATACAACATTGGTCCCACAAGATTATAATACTGCAGTTTCAATGTACTTTTCTACATTTAGAAACATAAATGCTTGCCACTGTGTTACAATTGCCTACAGTATTCAGTACAGTAACACACCGTACATACAGGTTTGTAGCCCTGGGGAAATAGGTTATACCATTCAGCCTAGTAGGTGTGTAGTGGGCCCTATTGTCTAGGTTTGTGTAGGTACACTCTGTGATGTCTGCACAACGATGAAATCATCCATTCAGAACATACTGCTGTCATGAAGTGATGTATAAAGGTAGTTCCCTAGTCTTTATTGTCTCTCGTGACCTTGACATTTTGAAAAATGTTCATTTTGTAGGATGCCCCTCAATTTATATCTTTTTAAAAATATTTTTCTCATTATATATTGTTTCTTACCAGATTTGAGTTACACATATTTTGTGAAGAATATTACAGAAATGATGCGTTCTTTTCAATAAATCAGTAGGCATATGATGTCCATTGGACCCATTCATGGTGGTGCTAACTTTGATCACTTGGTTTTATTAGTGTCTATAAATTTTCTTCACCATAAAGTTAATAGTCTTTTGTGTGATTAATAAGTATTTTTTAAACATTAAAATATCTGGTTTCTCATCAAACTTTTATCTATTAGTTTTGGCACTGATCAATGATTCTAGCCTGAAATAGTTATTGCTGTGGTATTTAACAAACAATAATTTTTCATCTCATCACTCTCCCTACATTTTAGTTGCATTGTATTATGAGTTTTTGTATCTCCTCATTAATTTCCTTATTTATTTACTTATGTGAGCATGGTCTTATGGATTATTTTATTGGATTAAATCGATTTGTATAGTTACTAATTGTTTTTGCTCAAATGTTCTGAATGTGGTCTCTTTCAACTAGGTTCTGTATATGTTGGCACGTCCTAATCATTTTTGAGCACTTCCTTACCTCTGGCATGTTCCAGGTGCACGTTGTACTTTGACCCAACGCTGGAGTTAGCCTTTCCTCTGGGAAAACTGGGGTACTTTAGTTGAGGTTGGTATTTTAAAATCATGATCTGGACGTGTTCTCTTTGCTACTGAGTGTCATTGCTTGTAGGCCCCCTAAGTAGACTAAGGTAAGAAATATAGGTATGTGTATGAATATACACACACCTGCCTACACGCATCCATATCTAGAACCATAAGTTGATGCTGATGCTTTCACTTCCAGTCCAATTCCACAGGGTTAATTCTAACCTTTCTATTTGTATATTTGTAAATCTTTTTTCTGACATTGAGAAATCGCATTATCTAAAAGGTATTATTTCCTCCTTCCTAGAATATACAAAATAATTTTAGTATTGCTAACCCATAAAACTGTGAAAAACACACCCATTACCTAGAGTTTAACATTTGTTGACTATTTCCTTTTAATACTTGAGGGTATAGAGTGAAACTAATGTATTCAAAAGTTACATGAAATGATTCCTTATCCCTCTTTAGTATGATTATTTATCTGAATTAGTTATGTTCAATTCTCTTTTTATTCTATTCTTATTTTTCCCCTCATCCTTGTTGACTTTTATATTTGCAAAGTATGGTAAGCATTAGTATGGTTCTGAAAGTCAGAACTATACAAAATCTGTACTGAAAAGAGTCATTCCTCTACCTTCTGCCAGCCTTCTATCCTTTCCTGTTTTCACATCCTTTCCACCTATTCCTACAATATAGGTAACCAGTCTTGTTCATTTCTGGTTTGTCATTTCTATATTTATTTTTGTGAAAATGAAAATATATGTATAAATCTTTTCTTTCTTACATTATGGCACCCTACTGTACCTTCTCTTTGCAGTTTGATTTTTTTCATTTAACATTTTTTTTAGGATTTGTAGTGATGTACTCTCTTTCATTCCTGAAGTTGGTAATTGTGCTTTCTTTTTTTTTTTTAATGATCATTATTATTAGGGGTTGATCACTTTTATTAATCTTTTCAAAGAACTTGCTTTGGCCTTTATTATTATTGTACTCTTTCTCGATTTCATGTACTTCTGCACTTTAGCATTTCCCTTCTACTTCCATTAGGTTTCATTTGCTCGTACATTTCTAGCTTCTTAGATGGAAATACATTTAACAAATTTCACTATCATTCTATTTGACATACTTAATTTCCCTGTTTAACAACTTTGATCTACATATAAATTTTCCTATGTATACTTTTTGATTTTCAAGTATATAGAGCTTTTACACATATCTTTTATTTCTAATTTCATTGTGGTCAGAGAATACATTCTCTAACATAGCAATCTTTGGAAACTGTTTCATAATTAAAATTTATGGCCCCACATATGATTTTTTAAAAAAATATTGTACATGGACTTGAACATGTATTCTACAGTTGCTAGGTGTAGCGCTCTATAAATGTTATCTAAGTCAAGAAGGTTTATAATGCTCACATTTTCTGTGTTCTGAGTCTTGCTTTGTGGATTTTTTTTTTTTTTTTTTTGGTCTAGTTGCTCTGAAGATAACACAAAAGGAATGTTAAAATTGATAATGAATATTGTGGATCCATCTATTTCTCCCTTTAGGTCTTTCAATTTTGCTTGCTGTTTTTTGAATCTCTCTTAATAGGCACATAAATTTTTAATTGTTGTATTCTTGAAAACCTAAAAGTTTTATCGTTATTAAATATTCTTTATTTTCTCCTGTAGTACTCTTTGCCTTAAATTCTATTTTATCTGATATCAGTATCTTCACTCCACCTTTTTGATATTCAATGTTTTCATGATGTATTAGGGTTTTCATTTTTTATCCTTTTATTTTTAGGTTATTAGTTTGTCCTTGGATTGCTATAAAGATATACATGAGACTGGGTAATTTATATATAAAAAAGTTTTAATTTGCTCATGGTTCTGCAGGCTGTACAGGAAGCATGGCAGCATCTGTTTAGCTTCTGGGAGGCCTCAGGAAACTTACAATCATGACAGAAGGTGAAAGGGGAGCCAGCACTTCACATGGCTGGGGCAGGAGGAAGAGAGAGGGATGAGGTGTTACATACTTTTAAACAACCAGATCTCACAATCACTCACTCAATATCACAAGAACAGGACTAGGGGAATGGTGCTAAACTATTCATGAAAAACTGCCCCCGTGATCCAGTCACCTCCCGTGAGGCTCCACCTCCAGCACTTGGGATTACATTTCAACATGAGATTTGTGCAGGGACACAGATCCAAACCATATTTGTTATCTTTATCTTTAATTCAAATGGTATCATTTTTTAGACAGCATATATAGTCAGCCCTCCTTATCCATGGGTTTTACAACTGTGGATTCAACCACTCAAGATTAAAAGATTAAGGAAAACACAAAAAATACAACAATAAAATACAAATAAAAATGCAAATAAACTATTTACATAGCATTTACATTGTATTTGCTACAGACTTGTTAGTAATCTAGAGGTAATTTAACGTCATGTACCGCAAAATGACATTTCAATAAACAGCTGACCATATATACAATGGCGGTCTCTTAAGATTATAATACCATATTTGTACTATAACTTTGTTTAGATATGTTAAGATACACAAATACTTATTGTGATACATTTGCCCACAGTATTTCAAACAGTAACATGCTGTACAGTTTATAGCCTAGGAGAAATAGGCTATGCTTAAGTGCAGTAGGTGAAACCATCTAGGTTTGTGTAAGTACACATACAATGATGAAATCACCTAAGTATGCATTTCTCAGAACATATCCCCATTGTTAAGCCATGTGTGATTATGTACGGGAGGATGTTTGTAGGTTATATGCAAATACTATACCATTTTATGAGACATTTGAGCACTCATGAATTTGTTTAGGGTTTCCCTGTGTCTTTTTTCTTTCTTTCCTTAGGTGGCTCAAACATTTTTTAGAGGACAATTTTATTGGCTTTTTAACTATACATCTTTATATTTTTGGTGGTTACCCTAGAGATTATAACATGCATTTTAACCTATCATGGTCTACTTAGGGTTCACACTTTACCCATTAATGTAAAATACTAGAAATGTGCAACATCATAGTTCCATTTAACTATCCATCCTTGAGGCTATTGATATTTATATTATACCTATTACTTACAACTCTACTTACGGTGTTAAAATATTACAATTTCTTAAGTAGTTGTGTCTTTTAAATAAGGAAAAAAAAGAGATTCTTATTATTTACCCATGCATATCACTTTTGGTGTTCTATACTAGTTTCTGGAGTCCTGAGTTTCAATCTGTTATCATTTTCCTTAATTTAAATAATGTTCTATATTAGTTCTTGAATTTGAATAATGTTCTATAGTAGTTCTTGAAATCTGCTGGCAACAAATTCAAGCAGTTTCTACTTATCTGAAAATATCTTCATTTTACCCTTATCTTGAAGCTGATTTTCACTGGACGTAGATTTCTGGGCAAAAATTGTTGTTCTTTTGTCTTCTAGCCTCCTTTGTTTTTGATAAGAAATTAGCCATCATTCATATTGCTGGTAGTATGTCCTTTATCTTTTTTCACTGGCTGCTTTAAGAATAGTCGGTTTATCTTTGGTTTTTAGAAGTGAGACTACAATACCCCTAGGTATGATTTTCTTTGTAATTATCCTGATTGGGATTTGCTCAGATCATTGGATCTGCTAGTTTGTTTTTTTTCCCCCAAGTTTGGGGAATATTTGGCTGCTTTTTTTCTTTTTCAATTTTTTCCCACCTTGTTTTATCTCTTCCTTACTCTGGGATTTCCATTCCACACACATGCACACACATTCTCTGAAGTGAACTCAATATTGTATTGTCTTCATAATAAAACAAAAGATGAAGTTTAGAACTGGATCATTTGGCTTTTTCTCTCATCTCTCACTACTTTAAAATTCTTGCATTTCTTAATAGTCAGCATTCTCTTAGATCTGCAGTTCGGCTCAACACATTTAAGCCTCATCACAATCTTCTTTGCAGTTTTGCAGAGACTTTTCCAGAAAATCTGCTTGGTCAGCCCACCATAGCCTGCTCTGCTTCCTGTCAGAATGAAGCTAGCATACCAAAATCCTTGACCTCCTTGTACTGTGTGTCTTCATGGCATTGATGCTTGTCACATTTCTTTTAGGAAGGTTCTCATGTTTTCTCAAGTACTACAGCCTGGGGTCTGTTGCATACATTTTAGAACACTTACTATTATCCCATAAGTCTCTGAGTTTCTGATTTATTTTTCAGTCTTTATTCTCTCTGTTCTCCAGATTGGATAATTTCTACTAAGATCCAATCTACCTTTAGGTACTAATCTACAGAAGATAATCTATCGCTACATTCACTGATCTTTTTTCTTCCCCTTGAATCCAGTACTCTTGTAAAGCCTTTTCAAATAAATTTTCATGATATTTTATTCTTTGGCTGTGGAATTTTCATTTTTTTCTTTTGTTTAACTGCCTAGTTTCCCTGCCTTCTTTATTCATTATGACATGTTTGCCTTTACTTTTTGAACCATTGATTTAATATACCCTTTTGAGTCCTTGTTTGCAAATTCCAACATCTTGCACATTTCAAATTCAGTACCTATTGACTGTTTTTTGTCTTGACTGTGGACTACATGTTCCTTTGTGAGTCTACTAGTTTATTCTATACTACATGTTCTAAAGGAAACATGGTAGAGACTGTGATTCAGTTTTCTTCTAAAGGGTGTTTGTTTGTTTGTTTTCTGATAGGCAGTCCACCTAAACAGCAATTGTCTCTCTTGCAGTGGATGCAATCTGAGATCTCTGCTCAGTTCCTCTAGCCTCACAGATAATGTTTTACAGTCTGAACCTTGGAGTCCCCTGAATTTGTATTTACAGTTTGGCTAAGGATTTGACAGGTATTCATGTGTAGATTTAGGGGCTTCCTCCTTTTCTAAATTTTCCCCTTCACTTTCTAGCTATTTTGGCACCTCTAAACTCTATGGTCTTACTTCCGTTCCTATGCCTTTGACTTTCTTCCTGAATTCTTTCCATTCATTTTCCTGCAGATTAGGGAATGTCCACAGGTGCAAAGCTTACTACACCTGAATCTTATCCACAGCAGTGCCCTTCTTTCAAAGGCCAACTTTCAATTTCATCCTGCTTTCAATTTTTCTTCAGGCCTTCAAAAAAATAGTTGTTTTTGCTGTATTTTGCTGTTTTGTCTAGTGTTTATAAATCTTGTCTGTGGATGAATAAATTTGATAAAAGCTTCACTGCCATTATAGTAAGTAGATCATGGATAAGCAGATTTTTCTAGGTGGAAAGATCAATGATGTTAAGTCCAGATACAATATGAACCACATACATAACTTAAAATTTACTAGTAGCCATATTAAAAATCAGTGAAAATACATAGAAAAAAATACATTTTATTTAACTGAACATACCCAAATGTTACTGTTTCAACAAGTAATCATTATAACATGAAGATATTTTCCATTATTTTTAATATTTAATCTTTGAAATTTCGTGCATACGTTTCACTTTCGGCAAAACTCAATTCAGACAGTAAATGTTTAATAGTTAAAGAGAAATGTACTAATAAAATAATGTAATTATGTTTAATTGAAAAATATCTTATATTGCTTCAGTTTTAAAATTTAAAATTAACTCAGTTAAAATATAAAAACTTAATTCCTCAGTTCTGGTAGCCACTTGTCAAGTACCCAGTAGCCACATGTGACTAATGGCTACCACACTGAGCAGGACAGATCTAGATGATAAGAAAGGATTTCTATATTTTCACCAAGTGACATCTTGATATAAAGTACAAGTACAATTTTATAGAAATTAAAAGTAATTTATATTTAAACACTTCTATTTGGATAAAGAAAACTGTTTTTCAATATTTGCAAAGATGAAAAAAAAATCCTAAACTTTTGCAAATACGATTTTTCTAATAGCAAAGCAAAATTGGTTTTCATAATTATACATCATTATGTGCAGAATTTGTCAACAAATTACTGTTTTTAATAGAACACATTGTTCATTCTTCTATGTACTTGTCCTTTTGGGATTCATATTTAATAACATCCTGGCTATAAAAGCTCACTAGTTTGCAAGTGTCCCTTTTTGTTGACTAATTATAATGATGATGTTGTTGATTATTGAAAAAGTGGTCTTTTGGTATTATGGTCATAATTGTCTTGATAGAAGTGTGTCTCAATTGGCTTATGTAAAATTCCAGCTCTGTGAAATAGCACAATTCTCATAAATGATTGACCTGGTAGAAAATGTATCTACAAACTGAGAGTTTCCTTAGCACTCAATTTGGGGTGGTAGTGCAGTGAGAGCCTATGTTATAATTCTAATGAGACTTCAAGTTGCTTATAAGTTTTACTGCCGTATCTGACTGATACTATTTGTGCTGAATTCCATCAGTGTCTAAACAAAATGAAGAATATACATAACACTCAAAAATCAAAATCTAAAAATTACAGGATCATAAGGCAGGAAACTTTGAATATGACAAAGCATAGTGATATCAATTTGCACCATATAGTGGGGCCCAAGTGCCATGCATATACAGTAAATATAGTAGATAACATAAAGGCAGATGTAGAGGAAAAATGGATATAAGAACAGTAATACTGTCTCTCTTCTTGATCTACTGGACCAAACAGGTATCAGGTAATTAAAGAAGAGAGAAGTTTTCATTGCTCAGGGCAACTCAGTAGACCTTTGGGGCGTGTGGTGTCAGATATTTGAAAGCTTCCTGAGCACTTACTATGTATCATGTAAGGGTGACATTCTAGGAATACTATCGTAGTCCCTACCCTCAAATAGATAAGAATCCAGTGGGCAAATTGCCAGGCAAAGTACTAAGAGTTTTACATTTATGACCTTATTTAATTCACTTAAAGACAAAAAAACAAATAAGGTGGCCATTCTTCAGGGAAGAAAGTTGAGGCCTGAAATATGACTTCTTTAGAGTTACCTAAAATGCATGTATCAGGACATGGATTTAAACACAGGTTTGACTTACTCCAGATGCCACACCATAGTCTTAGCCATCATTCATAATACCTAAGAGAGGTCATCTCTGAACTGGCATCTCTTTGTTCTATATGAACCCCCTGCCCACACACCAGGATGTAATTCTTTGGAAATTTAAAAGCCTGGATATTCATATTTTCAGCTCTGTTGCTCTAATGAGAAGAGATTATTTCTATCTGTTCATAAAACTTGTTTTTGTCAGATGGCAATGTTGTACATTCTGGGTTCACAAGGATATTGTCCTAGATCTTTTACCCTGGGGCTTCAGTAGCTTTTGAACTCGAAGGTGTGATCCAGGCTTTCAAGAGTGTGTTATCCTACTCCTTTGAATTTAAACAACAGGATCTGAACCTGCAAGGGTCCCTACATGATCTTTCCTAACCCTATTGTATTTCAGGTTTGGATAACAATTCTAAGGAGGTAGGAACTTGTTCAAGATCCGGGAGTCAGTGTCAGCCATTAGACTCAAACTTGCCTCTCGACTCCCAGGTGTGAGTATTTCCTGTGACAGACACCTTTTGCCTTTCAGAACCCCTTGCATTCTCCAAAGTTTGGACCAAATATTGTTGTAGGACTTTCTCCTTGGTTCAGTTAAAGGCTGGGTTCTTGTCACACAGCCATGAAAGATTAGGCTTGCAGACACTTGGGTGAGAAGGGCAGGGTTTATTGGATGAAAAGGAATAAAAGGAAACAGGGACTCTCAGCAAAGCAAGTCCTGCTACTAGGCTTCCTGCCTCGCAGATTGAATTCCAGGTTCCCACCCTGGAACAGGGGAGGCCAGGCTCCTATCGCCTGCAAAGGGCGTGAATTTCCGTGGCTCCACTGCGATCTCCCAGTGTGCAGGCTGGTCGGAATTTCTCCGGGTACCCCTTTACACCTGGCTGTCTCAATACAAGTATAAATAGGAAAACAGGCATGGCAGAACTTCTGGGGGTGTCCAGAAGTTATAATTCTCTCATCCAACAAGGAGGCTGAAATACTCTGAGCATTCCTATGGGTGTGGACTCCTAGGTGGAGAGTGAGTAGAGGGCCACTCAATTTAATTCTCTCCCACCGTGGGAGGAACAATTTGCTTACTTCGTTAGCTAGATGTTTTCATTAAGTATCATGGTTATAAATTGCTCGTAGGGAAATTTATATTTCAGAATCAGAATCTCAGGACCGTTTATTGTGCCATTCTTTCCTCCTTCCCTAGCTAATGATTAAACCCCACTTAAATATCCCCAACAAATAACATCATCTAGCATCTCCTTTGGAAGTTTTTCATATGCAGTTTATCTTTTGTTATTTATTACTCTATCACACAAATATTAAAATTAACCCCATTTTACAAATGACTTGGCTGATATATGTTAGGAAACAACAATTGATAACTGGGCACAGAAAGAATTAGGACTTGTTCTGTCTGAGCACATAACCTGTGCTCCACCCTCTCTCACATAAAATTTTGCTTGCATACTTCCAGTGTTAGGGAACTCATTATTACCCTCCAGGGACAGGAAACTCATTACTACCCGGGACATTCCTGAATATCTGTGGGTTGTTGCGATTATGAGAAAGCTCTTCCTTTAAAGGGACTGAAATTTGTTTCTATTGAGCTTCTGAAAATTAATCTTATTTTATTTCCTTGTTCTATACGAGCACAAGTGTAACTCTTTTCACACACAGTGATCCTTAAAGAATATTAAAAGAATTCCTCTGGCATCCCTTTTTCTTTTTCCTTCCTCAAGTTATATACATATTCTAATTTCTTTCAAATGGTTCTCTCCCCTACCCTGCCCCACCCTGGGACATAATTTCTAGTTACCTTGCCTTTGGGTCCCTCTGAACTCCTTTCACTTTAAATGAGCCTTAGAGTAAGGCTTCTGTTTTGACTGATGTCTGAGATTGGGTGAAATGTATTATTAAGAGGAGAAAGAAATTATTCAGTATGGTGGCTTAGATAATATAAAATTCTTCTGTTACACATTCAAGTTCAGAGGTGAGTGGTCTAGGCTAGCAGCATTGCTCTGTGATCCTTAGCACAAGACTTCCAGGGTTGCTATTATCCTCATTTGTCAGCCAGCAGTCAGAGCATCAGTGGAAAGAAGCTCCATCTTTAAGAATAGCGAGACTCTGTCTCAAAAAAAAAAAAAAAAAAAAAAAAATATAACTGGAAGTTTTGCATATCACTTCCAAATTTGTTCAGGTGCCTGGGATGGGAAATGCCACCTTTACCTGGGCAGCCATGTTCCTGGTGAAAACTCAGGAGAGTGGGCCAGACCTGATGGCTCATTCCTATGATCCCAGCACTTTGGGAGGACCACTTGCTCCCAGGAGTTTCAGGCCTGTAGTGAGCTATAATTGTACTGCTGCATCCCAGGGGGGGTGACAGAGCAAGACCCTGTCTCTATTTAAAAACCAAAAATGAATTTTAAAAAACCTCAGGAGATTCTATACTGAAAGGATGAAAGAAAACATGGATACTAGAGGATAGTTGCGGATTCTGCCACATAGAGTAAGGTGTAAATAAAAAGCAAAAGTCAGGGAAATATTGATCAGGGCCTGGAAACAGAAACCAGGAAGTTTCAGTTCTTTGTTTTATCTGACTTCTAGCACATGACTTACAACTTTGTCTTCAATTCTAAAAACAATATTAATTGTATTCATTTTTTTTCTATTTCACAAAGATAGTGTGATTCTTTTTTTTTTTTTTTTTTTTTTTTTTTTTGAGATGGAGTCTCGCTCTGTCGCCCAGGCTGGAGTGCAGTGGCGCGATCTCGGCTTACTGCAACCTCTGCCTCTCGGGTATCCTACATTCTCCTGCCTCAGCCTCCCGAGTACCTGGGATTACAGGTGCCCACCACCACATGCAGCTAATTTTTTGTATTTTTAGTAGAGACGGGGTTTCACCATGTTAGCCAGGATGGTCTCAATCTCCTGACCTCATGATCCACCCGCCTCAGCCTCCCAAAGTGTGGGGATTACAGGTGTGAGCCACCATGCCTGGCCTGTGATTCATTTAAAAAAGTAATTTTACTCGTGTACTGAATGGCTGTATTATGTAGTTATGGCTGGTGTGATTATTCCTGAAGTGATCTGTTTGGAATGGCCACATTATTAGGACCTGGAGAGGTAGAATTACAGGATAGAAGATTCTCAAATTCAAGAAATAGTAATAAAGTTATTCAGAAAAATGTTATTATATATTAAAGCTCTTCAGTTATTTTTTTTGTCCCCGAGGTTTAATGGATCTTTGGGGGAAAACCAGTTTGGGGTTAACTTTTTTATGTTAAGCAGAAATTTGATACAATTATTTTCCTTATTGAGTTGACTTTGGACAGTGAAACTGTTCTGGTAATTCTGTGATTTCATTGATATGATAATTGGTTGTACTGAGGATGAATCCGGAGCATTTAAAAGTTGTACAATAAATAAAATGTAAGCTCTGCTGAGCCCTGGGCATTTTTATTAAGGCTTTATGCAGCAAATTCTACTTAGAGAACAAAGCATATGCCTTGAGGGTGAGAAAAAGTGGTTTTCATAGGAAGAATTTGGGATCAAAAGGTACTTACCTATCCCTACCCCTAGAGTCTAGAAGTAGATACGTGAACCCATGAATAGGTCCCAGACTGCCCCTGAGCCACGTCTGGTTCCACACATTATTGTTTCTTTACTTCTACTAGGTAAATATACTCTTCTCACCATACTTCCTGATAAATTGTGACTCTGGTGAGGTGATCTATAAAAGGCTACTGTCTTAGGAGGTTTCAATCTTTGTGTCAGGCCCCATTGCCATAGCAGCAGGGACTGTAGGGCCCGTAGCAGAGGCTGCTAGTATGTCTGCTCTCCCATATTCCTTTGTAACAGGCTGTTAATAGGCAGTGCCTATGTGCCTAGCCGAAAGCTTGCCTTTCCCGGTTTCTCTTGCAGATGGGGGCTGCGGCCACTAGATATGAACAAAGTCATCAAATAGTGCCTCTGTGAAAGCTTCTAAGCAAGACTAAGCATGATGAAGTGTATATTTCGGCTACTATCTCACCCTGACTTTCTGTTATGTGGAATGTGGGTGTGATGGCAAACTTGATGGCAGCAACCATGAGTTAAGGTTGAAGGGAAGAAAGAGGAGCCTGGGTCTCTGACTTGGGGGCTGCTCTATATATCACACTGGAACTGCCTGGTCCTGGCCTACTTTGGGGGCCCAAAAGATCTATGTTCTATTTACACCATGTGTCTTAGGGCAAGTTTCATAGAAACAGAGCCTCAGACCAGGATTCAGGTGTAAACTTGTGAAAGAGAGTGAAGCACCAAGGGGAAAGAGGGGAGAAGAATGTGGTCCCACATGAAGCCTAATCTTGACCTGATCTGTGAGGATGTGGGGAATTCCAGAGCATAAACTGCCCAGGGAGTGGTCCTGCAGAGTCCTCACATTTTGAGGCAAAGGGGTCAGCCCTTCGTACCATGTATGAGTCAGCCATTGGCTGTCGGCTACCTCCAGAAGGTGTTACATACACAACTTTCTGGAGGAGGCCACTCTTGTCAGCTGGGATAGTTCTCCAGAGGAGAGGCACAGAGTGAGCAATCAGCCAGTGCCTCATAGAGGCTGGTGTCTGGGTATGCCAGCCCAGAGCACACCCAGGCTGAGCTGGATAGGGTGTTGCAGTGTCTTCTATAGTCTACCCCAAACATTGCTCAGAACCACTTGCTTCTCATATGACATTCATTTTATCCAGTTATGGGTTCTCCAGGATTCTGGGTTCAAGAATCGTGGGGAATTTTTTTTCTTTTTTTTTTTAGATGGAGTCTCACTCTGTTGCCAGGCTGGAGTGCAGTGGTGCAATATTGGCTGACTGCAACCTCTGCCTCTCAGGTTCAAGTGATTCTTCTGCTTCAGCCTCCCAGGTATCTGGGATTACAGGCACCTGCCACCATGCCCAGCTAATTTTTATATTTTTAGTAGAGATGAGGTTTCACCATGTTGGCCAGGCTGGTCTCGAACTGCTGGCCTCAAGTGATCTTCCCACCTCGGCCTCCCAAAGCGCTGGGATTACAGGCATGAGTCACCGCACCCAGCCAAGTCCTGGGAAATTTTTAAGAGAAGGATTAGTGGGATGAACTACAGCACCTGCTGCAGTAGTTAGTCCTGGGCTGAAACATACTTAACTCCTTTCTCTGCCGCTGATCCTAGACTCCTTTCCCTCTCAGCTAGCACTTCTCAGGTCTGGGTGGCTTGCCTTAGGCTGATCCTCATCTCTAATATGTCTGAAGCTCTGGTTACATGCTTTATCAGGCTATGCTTGAGCAACTTTCCCATTTAGGGTTAGAATTAGGCACAGGAGTATCAAGAGATGCTCCAGTATTAGGAGAAGCTCTCCTAATGAGTAGGGGAAATAATTCATTCACCACACACCACAGACCCAAGGCTGTGCTCACCTGTTTTAGTAAAAATATCACATTCAGCACAGAAGACCCAGTGGAGACCTCTGCTTGAGAAATGTATTGTTTAACCCATTATTGTTTTGCCGTGGTCCATTTTCTTTCTTTCTTTCTTTCTTTCTTTCTTTCTTTCTTTCTTTCTTTTTTTTTTTTTTTTTTGC
>NW_016806375.1:3381277-3436773 GCF_001698545.2 Rhinopithecus bieti | reverse complement strand
TTTTTTTTTTTTTTTTTTGCAGGGATGGGACTGATTATATAAGATTATGATGGAGACTATCATTCCTACATCCTTTATGTCTTTTTTGGGTTAGGGAGAGACAGGGTCTCACCCTGTTACCCAGGCTGGAGTGCAGTGGCATAATCACAGCTCACTGCAGCCTCGATCTCCCAGGTTCTAGCAGTTCTCCTACCTCAGCCTCCTGAGTAACTGGAACTACAGGTATGAACCACCATGCCTGGTTAAATTTTTATATTTTTGTAGAGGTGAGGTCTCACTATGTTGCCCAGGTTGACCTCAAACTCCTGAGATCAAGCAGTCCTCCCATCTTGGCCCCCAATAGTGCCAAGATTATACCTTTATGTCTTTGAGAGTAATGCTAATCTGTTATGCCACCTGTGTGCAATGCTGTTTTTGATTTATCATGTTAGCTATACATGGGAGTAGTTTTTATGGCTATAGCCTAATCTTTCCTATTATGGTAGCTCTCATCCTACAGGTTGAGAAAACAATGTGAAGGTTCTGCCAACTGCTAATTGTGTCCTTTCTAATAAAACACTTGGGATCTAGGGACATGACCACCAGTTGGCCTGGATCTACAGACCAACTGGTGGTCATGGGAGAGACCTAAGAAACCTGATCTAGAACTCCATTTATTGTTTACTTAATCCCTCAGTCTAATAGGTAGGACATAATACTGCTTCACTTCTTTGGATATCAGTAATTAATATCAGTATTAACCCAGACCCTGTCTCCAACAGCCCTCAAATGAATTGAATAGTCTCTTTCCCATGGTATTTTGTCACCCAAGAATATGGTGATAGGTATTTCTGGGGAAGAGCTGGTTGAAATCTCTGCTGTATATACTTCTGATGTTGCAGTGTCTTTTCCTCATGGGAGACTTGCCTACTTCTTCAGTCAATAGGTTCTAGGTGTGAGAATGCTCAGTCCTGGAAACTGGACAGGGATCATAATTATCCATTGAAGCAACCAACTGTATTGCCCCTAGGAACATCATGTTTTATAAACCAACACCATAGAATCCTGCAGGTCAGAGTATGGCTCACCCCTGTAGCTGCCAGTCTAACCTTGCTGCTGATTATGGTAATTACGTCCACTGTTTTTGATGTTGAAGTGCTGCCACCTGGTGTCAGTATGGTAATCTATCTCCCATTGGTGTTAGAAAACCCAGTTTTGCAACAGCATTTCCTATTGTCAGTGTAAGCCTCAGATGCCACCACTGATGAACTATGAATGATAGTGGTCCCCTCCCCTCCAAACACAAGCAAGTGGGTGATCGTGAGAATAATACTGGCCACTGATCTCATTGGAGCAGTGCTGTGAGTACTGCATTTCTTAATTCTTTAGTAAAATGAAATGTCCTCTGAGCCCTTCTGAACTTAATCAGCTAGTAGGTTTTCCAGTATATAGTAGAAACATCCTAGTATACCCACTTCTCTGTGCCTGTTGATTTTGTTCTCCACAGTTTGCCAGGGCAATTTGGCTATCCCTATTTTTAAGGCTGGCTATGTCTCTTTCCAAGTTTCCAAATATCACCTTGGCAAAATATTAGAACCCTCTCCCAGAGTCTTTTCAGTGTGTTAAATCTTGCCTGAGAATACTGTCCCATATCAACAATCCTCTTACCTAACTTTAATAATCCATTCCTCTCCACCTTTATCTAGCACAAAGATGCTCTAGGTTCCGGGACATGTAAACAACATTTATGGTTCTACTGGCTGAGACTCCGTCTTCTCTTTTAGCACATCCATAACGTTTCCAGTTGGGTCATGATGAGATGTTACGTTAGTTACTGGTCTGGTGCCTAGAAGGGAGGTTAGGATAGATCCTGAGAAAAGCCAGCATTGCATTTTAAGGGACCTACTGCACTTAGGGTTTCTTCACAGCCATCAAGGAAGGGAAAATGGGCCACTTGTGTAATCCTAAAGGATTCAGGATTATCTTGGCATTCTTATTGTTCAACATATCCAAGAACACATATGCAAATAACCTCATCACAAGTAGGAGACATCTTTTCTTATCAGGGGCCTCACTTTGGTATAAAAGACGTGTCTAAATAAGAATTCAGTCTTCTCTGAAGTTCTGCCTCTTCTAAAATTAATGCCTGTGCCAAATTTTTAGCTGTCTACCCTCTAGCTGCAGGAGATGAGGGTCATTTTTTAAACGTTACTGAGCCATATTTTACATATCATATAATTTACCTATTTTAATTCACACACCATTTACACCATTCACACAATTCAATAATTTCTTTTTTAGTGAATTTACCTGGTGGTAAATTTATATCAGAAATCAGTTTTTGAGCATTTCCATCACTTCAATAGGATCACACATGTCTATTTAGCAAGAAGTTAGGAGGATCCTCTTAAACTCTGTTGAACCTGCTATAGTTTACCGCTGAGCACAGAGACCAAATGTACTTCCACTTGAATGTGATTCCAGACCAGATGGATTCAATGGAACAGCCAGGGGCTCTATGACCAGTATTAGGGTACCTTCTTGAGCAAAACACCAGCAAGTGGGTGATTGTGAGAATAATACAGGCCGTTGCTCTCACTAGACCAGTGCAATTAGCAGTGATCCACAAACATAGAGCTGCTCAGCTACTGGCTCCTAAACCTGAAGGAGCATCAGAATCAGAGAAATGTATCAGAAATATATATGCTTAGGTTCTGCTGCCAGAGATTTTGATTTACCAGGTTGAGGGGTACAGAGATTGATATCCTTAGCAGAATCCCAGGGTGATTCACATGACCCATCAGATTTGGGAGCTGTTATTCTGGGTTATGTGTAAGTGTGCTTTTTTGTAGTATCCATATATTTTTTTCTAGGAAGCATAGTTGTGTTAATAGTATTGGGTCAGAAGGGGTTGGATATATTATTTTTTTATTCATGGTTTCTGTACAGAAAACAAAACTCAGTTATTGGTTACTTCACACTCTTGTGCAGAGAAGAGATGTATATCTATTTTCTGAAATAGAAAAGTATTAGCTTTGCCCTCAAGGAGCTAAACCTGTAATGCTTCAGTTTGTTGAATTAATGACTATAAACATAAGGCAGGCAAGACTGACTTGCGAAGACGCTCTGACCCAAAGGTAAGGAAGCTGAAGTTCATAGCATGTTAGAAGCATAGAATAGGATTTGAAATTTCCTGGAAAGTTGTCACTTCCATTGATAATCCACTAAGGAGCCCAGGTCATATTTTGTGGTTCTGTCCAGCTTCAGGATCTCACAACTCTGATTAAGCAACGTAATTGCTTAGAATGGAGGGGAATGTTTGATCATAACACTGGTCAAGCATGAACATCCCTACACTAGCTAACTGGAAATGTGTGAGTATTCACTAAAGATAAGCTTCTTTAACTCTTTCTACCCCCACATCAGATTTCTCAGCAGATCCTCACGTCTTTCTTGGAAATATACCCAGAGCTGGGCCATTTTTTCACTTTTTCTCCTGCAAACACTTTAATCAATGTCTCCATTACCTTTTTCTGGAATTATTACAACAACCTTCTAACTGGGCTCCCTTCATCCTTGGCATCCCCCTAAAGACACACACATACACACACACCCACACACAGAGACATACACACACATAATTGGTATTAGGGCAGACAAACTGATTCCATGAAAATACAGTCTCTATTTGAAATCTTCCCATAGCTCTGTACCTCACTCAGAATAAAAGTCAATGTCATCATGATCACAGGCCCCCCCGTTACTTCAACAAGCTCATATCCTGTTACTCTTGCTCATGCTCATTCTGCTGTAGTCAGAATAATGGCAAGCTGTCTGTTGATTGAACAGAGGTGAGTTCCTGTCTCAAGGCATTTGTACTGGGGTTTCCTCTGTCTGCAATGTTCTTCAGACATCTGCATGGGTCACTTCTTCAGTTCTTTCAGACCTTTTATTCTGCCATCACCATCTCAGTGAAGTCTTCCTTGTCCATCTTATCTAATTCTAAGATTTAACCTAAGAATATTTTTTATTCCCTTTTTGTGCTCTATTTTATTTTTTTCTAGACGGAGTTTCTCTCTGTCACCCAGGCTGGAGTGCAGCGGCACAGTCTCGGCTCACTGCAAGCTCCGCCTCCCGGAGAGCTCATGCCATTCTCCTGCCTCAGCCTCCCGTTTTTGTGCTCTATTTTACACCTTCAGTATCTAACATTATTTATTCTAGTACATATTTTACTTATGTATCTTATTTACTGTCTATCTCATCAACTAGACTAATGAAACCTCTATCAGGACAGAGCAGTGCCCGGTTCCAGGTGCTCAGGAATTTCTGGAATTGAAAATTATCTATTATATGGTTATCACCTCACCATTTAATCTTGGAATTTCTTAGTTTGTGTTGTGAGTGTGATAAAATTGGAATGTTCTTTCAAAAAAGTAGAATGGGTCACTGAAAGCTTGGGAAGATTGGATTTTGTAATCAAGCCTGTTCATGTCATAAACCTCTGACTTCAGCAATCAGGGTGCAAATGCTGTGAGAAACTCTAACATCATTTTAGTCCAGTCTTACATTTCTCAAAAAATTTTTTTCAAAATTTAGTCCAGTCTTATATTTTCAAAAAAAAAAAAAAAAAAAATTGAGGCTCAGAGCAAAGAAGTCACTTGCCAAAGATCACCTAAAGCGAGTGGGTTATGCTGATGTAGAACTATATCTCCTTAATTGCAGTGAGGTGCTCTGTCAACTATGCCTTTCTTAGTCTTTTGTTTATAAGCTAATATTTTTGGTCTTTATTGAAATGAGATATTACTAAAATAACCAACGACTGTTACTCTTGAGAAGAAAAGTATTTTGAACTTTACCAAAATCCCACTTAGCTTTCTTACATAATCGTTTTATACCTCTTAGGTCGGTGCAAAAGTAATTGCTGTTTCAGACCATGAGTTTAAAATCATTAAAACCAGGTTCAAACCTGGTTTATTAATCAAAGTAGGAACCATTACAATCATTACATTTTTTCCAGTGAGAAACGTTTATTTGTTCCTGTAACATAAAAATCCATGCTTTGGGATTCCAGGAACTCTCAGAATCTCGGCAACGTTTTGCAGGGAAAACGCTTCCACAACCAGCAGGATGTAGAAGTGTTTTCCCTGCAAAAAGTTGCCGAGATTCTTGAAGAAGTGATGGTTGGTTGGTGAGAGGTCAGGTGAATACGGCAGATGAGACAAAACTTTGTAGCCCAATTCATTCACTTTTGAAGCATTGGTTGTGTGATGTGGGATCAGGCGCTGTTGTGGAGAAGAACTGGGCTCATTCTGTTGACCAATGCCAACCACAAGTTCCCCTCTGTCACCCAGGCTGGAATGTAGTGGCATGATCAATCCTCAATGCAGCCTAAAACTCCTGGGCTCAAGTGATCCTCCCTGCCTCAGCCTCCCAAGAAGCTAGGACTATAGATGTATGCCACCATACCTGGCTAACTTTTTAATTTTTTTGTAGAGGCAGGGTTTTATATTGGCCAGGCTTGTTTCAAACTCCTGGCCTCAAGCAATCTTCCTGCTTCAGTCTCCCCTTGATGATTGAGTAGAGAACATGTCTTAAAGAATAAAAGCAGAATTAAGAATACCAGTTAGAATATAGAAAAAAAAGTGAATAAAGAGAAGATGGTGACTTGGAGGAAGGAAGTTACAGTGGAGATGTAGAAACTATGTCATACGGGTACCGTACTTACCACTGCTTCAGCAACCAGATATCATAGAGCAGTTGAAACCATAAAAACTCTTGCTGGTATGACAAAAGGTCAAAATGGCTGCTAGATTTGGTCAAGTCCATCAAAATGGGACACATGTTATTTACCTAGTTCAAAAGTAGATTTCATGAATTGCTGGTCCAGAATGTTGTTCTCTGGCCAAATAAGTGTGGAAAACAGACCCAATAGATGTCCCCTCAGAGATGCACAGTACACAGTAGCATATTGAAAATTCTGAGCAGTCCAGCAGTCAAAAAGACTTTGAACAGAACACTCACTGGTAGCCTGAGGGACATGATTTTGAACAAACTGATATGATAGAAAGAGAACCACAGTAAGACACCATCATGTTCTGCCATCACTACCTTTATTTTATGTGATATTGGACACATACTTTTTCCTGTTGGAACCTCTGTGCTATGGTTTAAATGTGTCTCCCAAAAGTTCATGTGCTGGAAACTTAATCCCTCTGCTCTCATGAACAAATTAATGTTTCTATCTCAGGAGTGGGTTTATTATCTTGTGAGCAGCTTTGTTACAAAAGCAAGTTCTCTTTGGCTCTCATGCTCTTGCCCTCAGGCCATGTTAGGTCTTCTGCCATGTTATGACACAGCAAGAAGGCCCTCACAAGATGCCAGCACCATCTGGACTTGGATTCTCCGGCCTCCATGAGATAATTAAATTTCTTTGCTTTATAAATTACCCAGTCTGTAATACTTTGTTATAGCAACAGAAAACAAACTAAGGCACTCAGTTTTCCCATTAATAAAATATGAGGTCAGAATAATTGTTCATTTACTTTCTTTAATCAAGTTGGCTAATGTAAAGCTGTTTTTGTGTAAATCCTGAAAGAGTACTTGCTTTGGATAAAGTTGCCAACTCTGTTTAAGTGATAGTTTGGCAGTACTGCTTCAGTCCACCCTTTATCTCCCTGAGTTGATCATGACTTGCTGTCTTATATTCTGTGCGGATTTTCTATCATCTTTTGAAGACAATTAATAACTGGATCAGAATGGCCACTGACCTAAGGTCTGACTCTCCCTAAAGAAGAATTATGAAACTGTGAAGTTGGGGAAGAGACCAATTAGATTTAGAATAGAGCTGATATACTCACTTAGATGTTACTAGGCAACTGCCCAGGGTGGGATGGAAGAAATATTGATACTCAGACTGTATCTTGTAATCCCATTTGCTTCAAATCTCAAGGGATACACTTCTTAGCAAAAAGCGTTAAGTATTGAAAAAACATTCCTTTGTTGTTCAAATATTTTGCCGTACTCTGAAAACAATGAATATGTGAGCCATGTTTCTCTATGTGAATGCCATATTATCTTTATTTACCAAATAATCCATTCTTTCTTTCTCCCTTCGTTTTACCTCTTTAAAAAATGCCATCAGTCTATTTCTCAGGGCCTTGAATATTTCCAAGCTATACCTTTGGGAACCACCACCAAGTCTGAGGAACAGGCAGAACAAAGGAAGAACAGCAGGAGGCTTGTAGAGAGATTAAAAGGCCAGGATGAATGACAGTAGGACAGAGGATAAGAATGAGAAAGGTAAGAGGAATAATAAATGAAGAAGCAAACTCAATTTGAAGATGGAAAGAAGGAGCATTTTTCAGATTGATGTTAACAGTTTCAGTTTGAAGAGACATAAGGGATACTAAACCAAGTCCACTGGGATCCCAATCCCTTTTTTGTTACCTAATATTTTAACAATAGAAAAAAAGATACTGCCGGGCACAACAGCTCACATCTGTAATCCCAGCACTTTGGGAGCCTGAGGCAGGCTGATTGCTTGAGGCCAGGAGTTCAAGACCAGCCTGGCCAATGTGGCAAAACCTCATCACTACTAAAAAAAAATTAGCTGGGTGTGGTGGTGCACGCTTCTAATCCCAGCTACTCTGGAGGCTGAGGCACGAGAATCCCTTGAACCCAGGAGGCAAAGATTGCAGTGAGCTGTGATTGTACCACTGCACTCCAGCCTGGGTGACAGAGCGAGACTCTGTTTTTAAAAAAAAGAAAAAGAAGAAAAGATACTAAACAATCTATCTTCTTACAAAAGAACTTTGTAAGTTCAGTGTCAAATTTGGTAGCTCAGTGTCTGGCCTTTTCTTCCACTCCCAGTTATCATTTTGGGAAAGGAAGTGGGTATGTCATGAGAAGCAGGAGAGGAAAAGATTATATTGGAGAGGAGAAAACCCACCAGGCCTAGAAGAAATGAATATATTGGGAATGCAAGTAAGGGAGGAGGCCACCCCTCATATTGTCTTATGCCCAATTTCTGCTTCCAAAGAAAGAAGAAGTAAAAACTAAAAGGCAGAAATGAAATCCACAGTCGCCGCACCCTGGGCATGGTTAAAGATAGAACCCTGACCTAAACCAGTTATGTTATCTGTAGATTTCAGACATGGTATGGAAAAGCATTGTGAAAATTCCTGTCCTGGGCTTGCTCAATCGACCATGACCTTCTCACACGGACCCCCTTAGAGTTGTGAGCCCTTAAAAGGGACAGGAATTGCTCACTCAGGGAGCTCAGTTTTTGAGACGTGAGTCTTGTCAATGCTCCCGGCCGAATATACCCTTTCCTTCTTTAACGCTGTGTCTGAGGGATTTTGTCTGTGGTTCGTCTTGCTACACAAGGACAGGGGACAGAAAATAAAGAGACATGAGAGAGCTCAATTTTTGCAAGAGTTTTAGGGAGGTTGCAAGTAATGGGGCAGAAAAGAGGCTTTGGAGAATGCATGAGATTAAAAAAACATGGTAAGTGTAAAGACAGAAAGAAGATTTTAAGTAATGTTTCCATGGACTGAATTGAAGTTCCTTGTATAATGTTTTTGAGGAAGTCCAGTAAGGATTGCAGTCACTTGTAATTGCTTCTGATCACTCATTCCTGAATATGACATACAACGAAGACTAGAGGGCATGCCACCATAATTTACATTAAGATGACACAAAGGGTAGAAAGGAGTGGAAAAGATAAGAGGGGTGAATGAGAGGAGTACATATATAGCGGTAAGTGCACAGCAAAGGAACTGTGACATATTTTCTATCTTCATAAAATACTTAAAATTCTAAACAAGAGAATTTGTTAGATCTAACTGCACTTGCTGGTTGTAAAAGTTGTACTATGAAAGCTGTTTGATATTCACCTAATTTGGAAAATCTTATTTTTTGCATTGTTAAGGAAATGTTGACTATGGCATCTTTCTGGCCTAGTTTGAGAAGAACACATCTCTCCAAGAACAGAATAAATTGAACATATTTCCTGATCTTAGTATTTGTGATTCAGTGATCCTGTACCTTTGAAACAAATTTTAGTATAGTAAATACCGATTGTCTGCTCTCATTCCAGTACACCATTTTCACTGGCTTTGGCCTCCTGAGATTTATTTTTCATCAATGTTCTTGATATTGCTTTCTGTCTTACTTCCTAAGCTGCATTCAAAGAGGCTGGGTATAATGAAATCACCATCCTGTTTCTATTCATGCTAATGTCATCCAGGGCCTTTCAGTGACAGCTATAACCACCCCAGAACTCTGTGTTTGGTTGAAGTACCAGTTACTTGACCACGCATTGTGGGTTTTTTGTTTGTTTGTTTTTTGATTTTTTTTTTTTTTTGAGATGGAGTCTTGCTCTGTTACCTAGGCTGGGAGTACAGTAGCGTAAGCTGGGCTCACTACAACCTCCGTCTCCAGGTTCAAGCGATTCTCCTGCCTCAGCCTCCATAGTAGCTGGGATTACAGGTGCCCACCATCACGCTCAGCTAATTTTTGTATTTTTAGTAAAGACAAGGTTTCACCATGTTGACCAGGCTGGTCTTGAACTCTTGACCTCGAGTGATCTGCCTGCCTCGGCCTCCCAAAGTGCTGGGATTACAGGCGTGAGCCACCGCTTCCAGCCAATGACCAAATACTGTTTTAAGAAAAGTATCAGCATACAGAATTGTTTCACAAGTGTATTTCATAGGACACTGAGCCTGCAGGATACTGTTTGGCAAAAGTGTTTCTTAGTCAAACGGTTTGATGCGCACTGGGCACAATGCTGGTATAAGATAATAGCTGTGGGGCTAAAAAGGGACTGGATTTCTGGTACTAAGCATGCTCTTAATACTGTGTTAGTTTGTCAAGCAGCTGAAACTCTGAGACTGTAAAATAGAGGTCACACTTTGTCCTCTTCTCATCATAGGGTTACAGCCTGTAATTTAGTTGTATTCTATAAAGTCCTGTCTCTATGGTCAGTGAGCCTATATGAGAATTCCAACCCTGCTATCTAAAGCTGCGTGACTAGGTCAAGTTACTTTTTCAAGCCTCATTTATTCTTAGGCGTATATAATATTTATCTTGTAGTGTTGTGAGGCTTGAATAGTTGATATAAAAGAATTATTGTAGCACTACTTAAATAGTTATTAGACCAATAATCATTAATGGCAACAATATAATCAACAGCAAGCCTTAAATACTCTGTTAAGAAACGTTAGTAATAGTAGTGGTACCAACAGCAGTAGTAACTGTTTATTGAACACTTATTTTCAGACACTGTTCTCAGAGCTTTACTTATTTACTCCTCACACATCCCCTGTAAGTTAGGTTATTTTATCCCCATTTTACTGAGAAGAATGCTGTGGTTCAAAGAGATTCAACTTGCCCAAGGTCTCACTGTCAGTGGCAGATTAAAATGTGTTCCCTTTCTTTTAGGTGCTAGAGGGCTTTTAACCTAACTTCTCTTCCCAAGTTAAGTGAGGCCCTAGTCTCTGTCTTGTAGCTATATGAGGACTTTAAGGGGAAAAAGTTTGTAGTTCTCTTCAGAGTTCAGCAGCAAGTCATTGAGAATGGAAATTAAAGTAGTAGACAGGTATAAGAAGTGTTAGAAGCACTTGTGTTTCCCTACTGCTTTTCTTCTTCCTCAATGGTAATTTTTGTTTGAATGTTTAATTGTGATAGTGCTGTATCTTGGCTATAAAAAGAATTTGTATAAGTACTGATTATTGATTTTAAAAATTAATTGGATGACACTGAGTTCTCAGAGAGGTTATTGCATTGCGAAGTCCATAAAAGGAGGGGCCGAGACCTGCTGTTGAGCACGCAGCACGTATTCTGAAAATGTTGGCAAGACGGTTTCAAACCTTACAGGTCCTAGAAAAAAAATGGGCAAGATTGCCATCTAGTGGACTCTGAATCAACTTCAGCTAAAAAAAAAAAAAAAAAAAAGTCTCTCAGGTGTGATTTTATGAAACTTATCTAAAATAAGTGATATTAATGGGTGATTTATTTAAATATACAACAGAAATATAAACCAGGTCAGACCAATATTCCAGATGAATTCTGAGTTGGCAAATATCAAAGACAAGACAAAGGGATATCTTGGGGTTTCAGATGCACAGGATGTTGACACTGAAGAGAACCAGAGATTAACATCTTCAACCTCCTCTCTTACTGCCCAGAAAAGGACAGCAATGTCTTAGGGTCACATAGATATGATGACTTATATCCAGGCCTCTCAAGTCCATGTTCAATGCTCAGACCTTTCCATCCTATAGCAGAGAATTTCCTTCCTTCCTTTTCCTTTTTCCTTCCTGTTTCTTCCTTCTCCTCCTCTCTCTCTCTCTCTTTCTCTCTCTTTTTCTCTCTTTCTCTCTCTCTCTCTCCTCTCTCTTTCTCTTTTTCTGTTTTTTGTTTGTTGAGACAGAGTCTTGCTCTGTTTCCCAGGCTGGAATGCAATGGCTGATCTCCGCTCACTGCAACCTCCACCTCCTGGTTCAAGCGATTCTCCTGCTTCAGCTTCCCAAGTAGCTGGGATTACAGGCACCTGCCACCACACTTGGCTGATTTTTGTATTTTTAGTAGAGATAAGGTTTTACCACATTGGCCAGGCTGGTCTTAAACTCCTGACCTCAGGTGATCCAGCTGCCTTGGTCTTAAACTCCTGACCTCAGGTGATCCAGCTGCCTTGGCCTCCCAAAGTACTGGGATTACAGGCATGAACCACTGCGCCCGGCCTAAGCACTGTCTTTCATAACACTCACAAAAAATGAAAAGGAATCCATTCCAAATTGTATTAATTTTCTCAAACTAGACTCTCTGGATTCATAGTTACAAAAGGAGATGAATGTCAGTGGTAAATTTTTCCAAGTCTTCAGGGAAACGTCTAGGAGGCTATTATCACACACCATGGAAGCACTACTTACCTCAGGGTATTTGACTTATCAATATCATACTGTGGACTCAAAAAAAAAAATCTATGTACCTGCTGTTTAGAGATTTGTTAAATACATATGTGTGATGATTACGTTATATAAGTCTTATGATTTCATGACTTTTCCATTTCTATTCAGCTATTAAGTTTTGACCTTTGTTTCTGTTTCTGATAAGTAAAAGAACTTAGAGGGGAGAGGAAATTAGAGGGGAGATGAAAAAAGTTTTACTACCTGTAACTGTCAGGTTAGATATTTAAGGATATTGGAGTGGTGTACCTTTTATTTTGAGTTACGGCTCTTCTCCTTCCAGGCTGCATTACTTGGGGTCTGTTTGTCTTTATATTTCTGGAATAGAGACAGTGAAAATGTGCCATTCAGCTCAAGGGTCTTGGAAGATTTAAGACAGGTGAAGCATACAGAAAGTCAAATATTGCATGTTCTCACTCATGAGTGGGAGCTAAAAAGTGTGTACACATGGATGTAGAGAGTGAAATGGTGGACAATGGAAACTCAGAAGTGGGACAGAATGAGTTAGAGGTGCAAAATAAGAAATTACTTAATGGGTAAAATGAATGTCATTTGGGTCATGGATACTCTAAAAGTCCTGACTCTGCAAACTTTATTGGGTACAAAATTATACATGTACCCCATAAATTTATATAAATAAAAAATAGAGATGAAGCATAATAAAGCACTCTGTAGGCATATTCTCTCTTCTTTCTTGCTTCCCTTCTTTCCTTTTTCCTCCCTTCTCTCTGTTGGAATAAATATATATTTTTTAATTCAGCTGTCCTTTTTACTGTTTAATTTCAAACCTGCAGAAAAGTTGAAAAATCATTCACTGTGTACCCAAATACCCTTCTAGATTTACCAATTGGTAAATCTTGACATTGGTAAAAGTTGTATACCTCATTTGAAAGTTGTATACCTCGTAATCTCCATTCCTAAATTCTTCTGCATGTATCTCCTAAAATGACAATTTTCATACATCCATAATCCCATAAACACAACTAAGAAAATTAATAATTTTATAATGTTGTCTAATACCAATTATATTCAAATTTCTTTAATTCTCATGAATAGTTCATGTTAAATATTTTTTTAACCCAAGATTCAACCACAGTTAATGTATTGCATAGGGTTGTTAAATCTCTGAGTTTTGTAATCTAGAATAGCACTCCTAAAAACAAATGTTTTATTTTTTATGATGTTGACTTTCTGAAGAGTGAGCAAGTTGTCTTGTAGAATACCCCACATTCTGGATTTATGATTTTTGCTTATTACTAGATTCAAGTTAGATATTTTTAGCTAGAATACCGCAAAGAAAATATGTACACTTCTTACTGTATCTAATCAGGAGGTATATTTTAACTATTGGTGATATAAATTTGATCACTTGGTTAAGTTGGAGACTCCTTAATCATAAAGGTATATATTCTCAGTTACACTTAGTAATTTGTGGGGTGATATTTTGAAACTGTGAACATTCTGTATGCAAACATATTTTGGCCCAAAAGTTTTACACACCTGTTGATGAACAAACTTTTACTGAATCAGTTATTACCAGGGAGGTCGAAGAATGGTAATTTTCCTTTTTATTTCTGCATTGATTATCTGGCTGTCTTTTAAAAGAACTTTGTTTGTTGTTGTTGTTTTACTTTTTTGGTATTACTCTGGACCCAAGATTTTGAACTTTTTATTCAAAGCGTTTTATTGCCATCGTTATCTTTTTACCCAATCCTGTGTTGTCTGAAATGTGGTCCATGTAAGCCCCGTGGGGCTGGTTGCTCTGCTCTTCCGTGTATTTGAGGTACTTCCTTGTTTTCTGGCACAAGCTGCCCCAAACCCTTCCAGTATCATTTCTAACCCAAGCTGGAATTAGCACTAAAAGGAATGGAGCATTATATTTAGAAACAGATCTGAAAGCTAGATGAAACT
This sequence comes from Rhinopithecus bieti, assembly GCF_001698545.2. NCBI lineage: Eukaryota > Metazoa > Chordata > Mammalia > Primates > Cercopithecidae > Rhinopithecus > Rhinopithecus bieti. Next base: position 3,422,917 of record NW_016806375.1, on the reverse strand, counting down.
CTATGCAAATATTTTTAAAACCCTGGTGTTGATATAAAATAAGATGCAGAGAATTATCCAGCCAAATTTGTGTACTTAACACCAAATGATCCTTCTGTCTGGTTAAATCATCATCCTTCAATTTAGTTTAACTATTTCCTCAGAAAATATCAGGAAAGTCCTAGGTCCCTAAGGATTATAATCATTTCCCCATGACACACATGCCCTTGGAGCCCTTAACTACTTCTCTATACTCATTATACTTCTAACTATTCAGTCGGTCTCACCTGAAAGCTCATCTTGGGAAGACTCTACTTCCATGCTCACATGGTTGTTAGCTGCATTCAATTCTTTGCAGGGTGCTGGACCAAGAACTTCAGTTTCTTGCTGGTTGTTGGCCAGAGGCCACCCTGAAGTTTGTTGCCATGTGGCATTCTCCATACGGTATCTTAGAACATGGTGGCTTGCTTCTCGAAGGCCAGAAGGGAGGAGAGCTTTAACAAGAAGTATAATTCAACCTTATGTAATCAAGAAAGTGACATCTCATTACCTTTACTATATTCTATTGGTGATGAGATGTCATCACCAGCAAGTCATAAATCCAGCCCACAGGCCGGGCATGCTGGCTCATGCCTATAATGCTAGCACTTTGAGAGGCCAAAGAGGATGGATCACTTGAGGTCAGGAGTTCAACACCAGCCTGGCCAACATGGCAAAACCCTGTCTCTACTAAAAATACAAAAATTAGACAGGCATGGTAGCACTTGCCTGCAGTCGCAGCTACTCAGGAGGCAGAAGTGAGAGAATCACTTGAACCTGTGAAGCAGAGGTTGCAGTGAGCCAAGATCGTGCCATTGCACTCCAGCCTGGGTGACAGAGGGAGATTCCATCTCAAATCAATCAGTCTAACCCACATTCAAGGGGAAGGGATAACACAGGGTGAGAAGACCAGAAGGTAGAAATTATGGCAGCACCCATAAAGTCTGTCCAACACACTCATGGATTTGTCATTCTCATGTGGGGTCTCAGAGGATACACATGCAAAATACAATATCAGATGATTATGAACAGAGTGATAAGATGGAGAGTCATTGGAGAGGCACCTTAGGCCAGTACCCTGGGGGAGACTATAAGATGGGTTTAAGAGGTAGGTGGTGGTGACCAGGTTATTTGGGGTTTATAGGCCATATAATAAAGATTTGATTTTAATTACAATTAGAAGCTAGTAAAGGGAGGCCACTATGGAGGGTGAGGAGATCCAATTTCTGCTCTAGTAGGATTCACTCTGACTTCTGTTTTGTGAATGTACTGAGAAGGAAGAGTGGAAGCAAGGAGACCAGCTGGGGCACTGCTGTGACAATCCAGTTGATAGATGAGGATGGAGAGGCAAGGTGATGGCAGTGGATTTGGTGAGAAGTGCTCAGATTCCAAGTATATATTGAAGGGCAGGGTCTATGGGATTTCCTATTGGGTGAAATAAGTGACAGGCCAAGAAAGGATATGTCCATTGGGTTTGAGTTTTGTGTGGATGGTTTGAAGGGAGGGTGGATACAAAGAATCAGTGTAATGGAACATTTTTTTAGATAGACTATTTTTGGAGGAGTTTCACATTCACAGCAAATTTGAATAGAAAACAGAGTTCCCATATACTCCCTCCTTCCCATAGCTGCCTCTACCACCAACATTCTCAGCCACAGTGGCACGTTTGTTAAAATTGATAAATCTACAATGACAATCATTATCACTCAAAATTCATAGTTTACATTAGGGCTAGCACCTAGTGTTACATGTTCTATGGGTTTGAACAATTATAGAATAATGTATGTCTACCATTATAGTATTATACAGAGTAGTTCCACTGCCCTAAGAATCCTCTGTCTCTACCTATTTATCCCTTCTTTCCTGTAACTCCTGGAAACCACTGAGGTTTCAAATATCTGCTTAGTTGTATTTATTCCAGAATGTCATGTGTTAGAATCATACAGCATGCAGGCTTCTTCTATTGGCTTCTTTCACTTAGTAATATGCACTTAAGTTTCTTCCGTGTCTTTTCATGGATTGATAGTGCATTCGTTTTAATGCTAAATAATATTCCATTGCATGGATATGCCACAGTTAATTTACATCCACCTACTGACGGGCATCTTGGTTGCTTCCAAGTTTTGGCAATTATGCATAAAGCTGCTATAAACATTTGTGTGCGGGTTTTTGTGTGGACATCGACTTTTTTTTCAAATAGTTTAGGCAAATACTAAGGAGCAAGATTGCTGAATTATATATATGGTAAGAGTATATTTAGTTTTGTAAGATACGTAGACCATTTTTGATTGAATTAAATTCTGTAGACAAGGCCTCGAAATCAACTCCTTTATTTCATATATACTCCATTACAGCTGACAGGTTGTATGTTAGTGTCACATCTATATCAAAGTCTTCGTTTTGTTGCCTTAACACATTTTTTTCACAAATTTTTCCTAAGATCAGTGTAGTGATGTTAATGCTATCTAGTGGAAGTAAAGAAAATGTGTTTTTAAGGAACACCAGCAACAACAAAAAATAATTCATCAACAAAAGTACATTTGAAATGTTATTCTACTGTACTAAGGAAGAGAGATACTCTACTCTTTCGGCCCAATTTATGCGCTACAGTGGAGGCCAAAACTTGAAGAATGGTAGAGAAAAGTAATTAACAAAGACTAGGCCACAAGTGAATATCTTGAATCTGACTTTATTTCCAAAGCAGTTTGGGATCCTTGTATAAATGCTAAGTTTTTCTAGGGGTGTGTGTGTATGTGCATGCGCGCCCTCATGTGTGTGTTGGGGAGGAGTTGTGTAGAGGGAAGGGGGAGGGAGAGAGTTTAAAAGATAAACTTGATCATTATCTTTTGCTCTTCTAACCTAGTTGTGGGGCAAGACCAATTATGGCAATGTACACAATATGATTCAGTGGTAAACTATAAATTGCAGACAGGAGGAGAGAGAGAACTCAGAAGACAGAGTGCTCAGGGAAGGTATCATTACAAAAATTAACTGGCATTAGTCTTGAAACATGAAGAGGATATGGATAGGAAACAAGGGTATCGTGAAAGAATAAATTCAGGACAATAAAAAAGGTCTGAATATAGAGTTCACCTACAATATCTATATTGTAATTCACTGGGACTTAAGAGGGGTAAGTGAAAGTAGTAAACTGTTTTAGGAGACTAATGAACAGTAACTTTAAAAATATTAAAACATAATGTTAATATTAAAACGTTGATAAGAGCTAATGATTACTGCTATCTCTGACATGTAGTCACTGTCCCAAACACTTCTACATATCTCATTTAAACCCCATAATTATCCTACGAGGTGGATATTACAATTCTTCTCATTTTATTTTGTTTTATTTATTTTTTTGAGACAGTCTTGCTCTGTCTCCCAGGTTGGAGTGCCTTGGCATTCTCAACTCACTGCAACCTCTCCCTCCAACTTTCAGTGATTCTCCTGCCTCAGCCCCACTGAGTAGCTGGGATTACAGGCATGCACCACCACACCTGGCTAATTTTTGTATTTTTAGTAGAGATGGGGTTTCACTATGTTGGCCAGGGTGGCCTCAAACTCCTGACCTCAAGTGATCCACCTGCCTTGACCTCCCTAAGTGTTGGGATTACAAGCGTGAGCTACCATGGCTGGCCCTATTTTTTTAATTTTAATTTGAGGAAACTGAGTCACCAAATTTTTCAAATCTTTCATGAGATCACAAAGTTAGTAGATGGAGGAGCCTCGATTCACATCCAAAATTCAGATTTCAGAGTCTATTATGTCTTGAATTCTGCTAGATGGAGTAAAAGAATTAGGATGAACAGATTTAGCAACCCGAATTATGGACCTCATTCTGTTATTTACATAACTTGGGAAAATCCCATCCTGTTTCTAGGCATCAGTGTCCTTGTGTACTTGGTGAGAATTTTAAACCACATTACCTGTCAGGTATTTCTTAGTTCCAAAATACGTTGATTATATATAACTAGGATTTGAAGTATTTTGTTCTGATAGTTAAATAACACTAAAATATCTGAAGTTATAGAGTCCCATTACTTTAGAATTGATGCTAAACTATAGGAGTAATTTAATGCATTCCTGACAGATCACTCCTTTTTCCTGATGTAAGTTTCCCAGCTTGTAAGGTAAATGTTCAGATAGTCCTATATAAACAACAGTAGTGCTGTATCAGGGTGCAGTGGTGAAAACCAGCTCCAGATTGAAATGCCACAGGAAAGTCAGCTCAGCAAACAGGCAGCCGTGGGAGTGCTTCAACCTTGGCTCACTCCTCTCTCACCACTTGCATCAATCGAGTCGTATTGATATAATTCATAAAGTACTCTTCCATCCATCTGATGGTGTATTGATCGATACCCAGGTTCTCCTGAATCCATTCAAAGCACTAATTCTCACCACTTTTATCCTAAGTCAGGACATCATCATTGTTCTTGAACTACTGCAATAGCTTTCTAACAGGTCTTCCTACCTCCAGTAGGGCCTCCCTCCAACCATTTTGTTTAAGCTGTGAGCTGAGTAATCCTTCTCAATGGGAAGTCATAGCATAGAAATCTTCAGTAATACCCCTCCAGTGGCTTCTCAGTGCACTTGGGATGGGTTCCCAGAATTCTCATTTCTTTAACATGCCTAAGCAGTATATCCCATTCAAGTCATGGCTCACCTTCCAGCCCCAGACTTTACCACTTCTTAAAGTGAATCTTACTTTTCAGCCATTTCATATCATATGTTCTACCATATACAGGCTTCTGCAGAGTTCGCTCTGAAAGACAGCACTCCACAAACTCCCTACGTTAATCCCACCCCTGCCCTGTCCATCTGGTGCTAGGTTTTAGTCTAGATGTCACTATCACTGAAAAGCATTGCTTACTTTACTCCTTGTGGTAATCGAGGTGGCCCTTCTGCCTGTCACCATGGCATTCTGTATTGCTGTAATCTGTGATGCAGTTACTTTTGTTGCTCACTGGGCTGTAAGAACCATGATGGAAAAGGTCGTGCCTGCATCGTTCTCACTTGGTTTCCCAGTTCCAGTACAGTGCTTATTACTGAACAAATGCTTAATGGATGCAAAACACATGAATGAACCAATCGACTAAAAATAAAACACCTCAAATATCTAGAAGATGTATAGAAGAGTTTAAAAGGGCCTAGAGATCACATAGCCTAACTCCCATTTAGAACATGCCTGCTTCACATAGACTGTAAAACTGTGCCAGACATCCGCTAGCCATCGATAAGATAAAACTCAGAGCTATAAGAGACCCCACGCCTAAGCCTCTGCTGCTCTTGGTGCTCTCTGACCTCCTTGTTACGCTGCTGAATAACGTCACCTAGATCCTGATCTCCCTTCTGATTACCCTCACCCTGGGAGTTTCCTTCCCCTCTTCTGGGCTGAGTGGGGGTAGCCTCTGGAAGGTCTCAGACTGTGAAGAACTATCACGTACCCCAAAGAAACCTGTCAGATCTCATTGTGTGCTACTACTACCTCATGGTCATCTTTTCCCTTGATCAACTACACAATCTTTTGAACTCACCACAGTGAGGTTAGGCTTTATCTTAAGAGTGAATGGGAAGTTATTGAAGAGTTGTTATCAGAGGAGTGACATTGATCCTATATATATCCAAAAAAAAAAAAAAAAAAAATTCCCCCGCTTGCGAGAGGAGCAGGAGGGGAGAACCAGGAGACCAGTTAATAACCTGGGTAAGAAGAGATGGGGCTAGGATTAGGGAAGCAGGCAGATACTGGAGATGGAGAGATAGAGATGAAGGCAAGAATTTAAAGGTTGAGTCAATAAGACTTCCTGAGAAGTAGAATGTGAAAGTGAGGGATCAAGGATCAGTGTTCGAACAACTATAAGGATGAGAGGGCCATTTACAAAGATGCGTAAGATGGAAAGAAACTGATTTGTGGGTTGAAGGGGGAGTGAATAAAAAAACTCAATTTTGATATACCATGCTTAAAAACCTAACAGTGATTTCCACACCCCCATCTCTGAAACCCTGTAGAATCTACTAGTTTCTGTCAGCAGTGTCCTAAAATGTCATTATATGTGGGTGTCTTGGAATGTGTCTGATTCATCTACTGTTGTGGGAATTTGGTGAGCTCTTTGGTGGGTAACTACATGCCCTTTCAGTCTAGGACATTTAAAAAAATAATTTTACTGTTTACTTTCCTAAATTTATTTAGTTCTAGAATTTCTATTTGGATGTTGGTATGCTTGAACTGATTTTTGGGTGTTTTTTGTTTTGTTTCGAGACAGGGTCTCACTCTGTCCCCTAGGCTGGAGTGCAGTGGTGTGATCTTGGTCACTGCAACCTCTGCCTCCCACGTTCAAGCAATTCTCCCACCTCAGCTTCCTGAGTAGCTGGGATTACAGGCGCACACCACCATGCCCAGCTAATTTTTGTATTTTTCAGTTTCACCATGTTAGCTAGGCTGGTGTTGAATTCCTGACCTCAAGTGATCCACCCACCTCAGCTTCCCAGTGTGCTGAAATTACAGACCACTGTGCCTGGCCTGTTATTTTTTAAACCTATCTTTTTCTACTTCTGTATTTTTGTTCTACTTTCTTGCTTTTCTAAACTTTGTTTTCCAGCCCTGTTGTGACTTAAATTTCTACTGCTATTTCTAATATGCAAGAGCTCTGTTTGGTTTTCAGCAACATAACCCTTTTTTATACTCTCCACTTGTTTTATGGATGAAAAATCTGTTTTTGTTCTGAAGATATTTGAGATTATCAATGAGATTTTGTTTAAGCTCCATCACTGTGCATAGTTTTGGCTTTCTTATGTAGTTGCGTTTTATATTTGGGATTTGGATCTTTGTAAGAGGATTTTCTCAAATGTTTTAGGATGATTGGTGTGTTTTTTCTTATTAAAGACAGGCCTGGGAGATCTGGCAGAAGCAGTAAGCCTCAGGTTGGAGCTAGTCAACAATGGACTTTACTAAGGTTGATCTGGAAGGACTGTTTTCTTGGGGGATCCCCCAAATGTCAATGCTTTTAGGTCTTTCCTTGCACATTCATCAGGTTCCCCAAATATTTTTTCAGTTTGAGAATCAAGAAGCAACAGAGGTCACTAGGACTCAATATTCAATACTCACCATTGACAACCTGGAAAGAAACACCAGGAATGTGTTTATCTTTCAGAAAAAGAATCTGTTACTGTCATTCACAGCCAAAAGGCAATGTGTCTACAAGTGGATCTCATTTGGATAAAGAGAAAGAAAATTCGCTTTGCAATAAAGATGAATATTTTATAAATGTACTGGATTAGAGACTGCTTTTTACTGATTTGAGATTGAGGTTTGTGTCTTAAAGAGTGTGTGACTCCTGATTATCTAAAAGTGACAAGAAAAGTCTCAGACTACAAGAATTTTCATTCAGGGGTAGAAAAAGAACAACATACATTGAGTAGGAAATTGCTGATAGAAGAAATTGGAGACAGAAGTAAAGTAACTTATATGATAACTCTAGTAGTTTCTACTTCATTGTATAAGTTAAACATTATTTAAAATGTACAGTTAATCAACATATTAACCTTCTCTACTAAAATCACAGGGACCTAATCTGTTATCTCTGATTACTTTTAATTTACATGTAATTTTTACATAGTAGTTATATCATTTTGGAGCCCACAAATTGATATTATTGTTTGTATACAAGGTTCATACTTATTTTCACATTTACCAACTTGTTTGCTCCCTTCTTAAAATTTCAGAACTACTTTCTAGGTCATCTTTCAAGTTTTTATAATCATGAAATATATCCTTTGAAAATTTCTTTATTAAGGCTCTACGATTGGCAAGCTCTTAAGAATAATTTTTCTGAAAATATATCTAATTGGTTTTATTGGATGCATATTTCTAGATTGACATTTATTCTCTGGCTTTTATTTTTGTGGTTGAGAAGCTTATTGCGAGTATAATTGTTGCTCTTTGCAGGAAACTCATCTCTTCCCTCTGGCGGATTTTAAGTCCTCTTCTTTGATTTTAATGTTTTGCAATAATACTACAATGTGCCTCGGTGTGCCTTTTTTTGGTGACTTATCCTACTTGATGCACAGGGTGCTTAATCTTTGTTTGCATTGTAGTACTGCTGCTTTTAGCTGTGACTGCTTTTTAGGGAACTTCTGTTTAATCCTCTTCCATCATGAGAGGAAGCAATGAACACTTGCCAGAATTTACAAGATAATAAAAGAGATATAACTTTTGGAGGAAATATGCATTGGGTCCTGAGTCATACCTGAGAAGGGGAAAGTGGTCCAGGACATAACTGAAGTCCTCTCTGATGATGAGTCAAAAGGGGTGCTGTTCGGAGGACAGCCTGGCAGGAAAAAGGAAGCCTCACATCAAGAGGCTGTGGAGTATACTTTTGGGAGTGGCCGGCTGGAGGAGAAGTACCCCTACATCAGGGAGCTGCAATTGGAGAGACCCAACAGTGGGGATGAGATGTTGGAGAACTCCTGGAAGTATCCTCCCCACATCCTCAACCATGTCTCTCTTGTCACCTCAACTGTTTGTCTCTTTGTCCTTCTGGATTGATTAAAATATTTTAAATAACTCTAAAAATATCTTAAATATCATTTTGGTGAGGTTTTAGGAGAAAACAAAAATAAATATCTATGTACACAAAGGTTCTTAAATGTTTTTTAACACTTAAGTTATATTTCATGTGATATTTGGGACAATGGTTATTTGTAATATTGAATGTGTGTTATGGTGCAGAATAATAACCACACACTTGCAACCCTGTCCCCCAACTAAAGACACACAACAATGCCATTGTGTCAAGATGCCTGAGCACATTCCCCTTGGCATCCCCTTTTCAATCTACTCAGAGAATCCCCTCCTAAATGTGTTTTCTTGCTTTTTTTGTTTAACCTCTTGGTTTTGAAACATTATTATATCTTTACTCTCTATCTGATAATTTCAAGATTTGAAGTCCTCTGGAGTATAAATTTGCTGACTCTCATTTATGGTTTCTTGCTTCCTCATGTGTTTGTTTCTGTTATTTTACCTTTCCTGAGGTCATTTAAGGCTGAACTTATCAAATAACACTAAAGGACCAAAGTTAGGGATGCATTATTCTGTGGTATACTTGTGTTTGCTTCTGCTGGACCTCAGGAGATGCTACCACATAGGGACTACTTTATTTCCTTGGCTTGGGATTTCTTTCTGACCAGAAGGATGGTATCCATTCTAACTCCAGACCCAGATGAGAGAAGGCCAAGAGCTACGGTTCTCAAGGGAAACTGCATATGGAAACAACTGCAGCCAGAATTCCTGGTGGCCTCCTTTTGCTGATAAGCAGACTCTTGCAGGGTATAGTCCCTCTGTGAACCCCTGGCTTAATGTAGGAGTCTAAGTTCAGCTCTAGTACTTCTCAAAGGCCTGGAGTTGTTCGTTTCCGATTTCCCTTCCTGTTTCAGCATGCCTTGAAAGCAGTCCTGATTCATGCGTTTGATTGATGCTGTGGTGTTAGTGCTTTGCTTGTTCTCATTGGGTTGCTTTCACTGTTACTGTTTATATGGCTTTATTTTCTTGAGTGCTTAGCAATGAACTAAAAAAATATACATTTGTCATAACTTATCTAGGTCTCATTAAGGAATCTAGTTCACTGTATTGCTAGAAGCAAAGTCTATACTTGAAATTTTTATATCCTTTATAATATAAGAGCTATTATGAGAGAGGTTTGCATCTCTCTGTTTTGTTCAGTTACATTTCATGAGTCGCTAGTATTGCTGATCCCGTATTTCCTGTTTCACTTTTGCTTTTCATTCAAGTTTTATTATGATGACTAAAAAATAAAGTCAGTTTCTTCCTTTATAATTTTGTTTAAAATTTGTCTTAGTGCTCTATTAGACAGCTTAAAAAAAGTATTTGAACAGTTTATATTATCTCTTTACAATATATTTACTGTATTTTGAAGTCTCCTTAATAATTTTTTACTCACCTGAAAGGTCAAGTTTTATAAGAGATAAACAGTTTGCTACCTTTTTTTTTTTTTTTTTGTAGATTTTACCTCCATTGCCTGTAGATGGTACTTTATAGATATCAATATTTTATCTTTCAGTGCTAAAAGATCGAATGATAACCATGTCTTTATAGATTATAACCTTAAACATTACAAGGAGATTTTCTTTAATCAACACTTTTATGATATAAATAACATACTGAAATGGCAGAAGTTTCCCTTATCCCTCTCGCAGGGCTTGTGACAGGGGTGTGGCTCGCTTCTTTGGTTCCACGCTGCTCAAACCCCTAGGGGGAACATGTAAGCAGGTCATGGGGAGTATTTTTGGGCGCCGAACCCAGGGCAGCATCTAAGGTTGAGTGTTTACAGCTCCTGAAGCCCCAGTGGGGCTATGTTACAGGGTGCTCTTTCAAGCTTTGCTGTCTGCAGGTGACTTGTATTAATCAGCTCAATTTGACCCTCTGCCTTATCACAAGGACAGAGGGCTTTCTGTGTCCTGGGTTCCTGCACTAGTGTACCGAAACAATGGGATCACATATGAACTTGGAGGATGGGTGCAAGGATTTGTGAGTGGTGGAGGTAGCTCTCAGATTGGTGAATGGGGAGCCAGAAGGGGGATGGATTGGGAAGGTGGTCTTTCCCTGGAGTTGGGTCGCCCAGCTGTGGGACTATCTTCTGACTGCCCCAGATCGAATTCCATGTTGTCCCACCATCAATGGACTGCTGGTGTCTACTGGTGTCTGTCAGTGTGCTCTTCTGCTGCTCCTGACGTCCAGAAGCTTGTGTCTGTGCCGGCTATGGTCTGGGAGTTTTTATGGATGGGGGCCGAGGCAGGCCAGAGTGGTCTTGGAGAACACATCATTTGAGTGTGAAAACAGGAGTGCCTGTTCTCACTTACATCTGTGGGCACAGGGCTGAGGGTGAAGCCCTCACCAGGGACTGTGCCCTTCTATGTCCAGCACTTCCCTGACCCCCTCCTGTATCAATACCAACTTTGGATCAAAGAAAGCCAAATATATATCCCTAACTGATCACATAGGATACCCCACATTTAGTAAATGACCTACAGCCTCCCCAAACCATCAGCCTACAGTCAGGGCATACCTGAAGTCTTCCTGTGTATCCACTCTAAAGTTTCTCCACTGCCCTGCCTGCCTTTGAGTCTCTGTTAAAACACTAGGGATGTTAGCTGGCTCCCTTGCTACAGCAAACTCTGAACAAATAGGACTTGCTTCTTCTCTTTGGGTTGGTCTTCATTCATTTCTATTTACTGTTGTATCATAAGGACTAGGTCAGAGAAAAGGAGCAGGAAAAACAAATGTGCCTTCGTGGAACTTGCATTCAAGTGGGGCAGTGATGAGAGGTGACAAACAGCAAAATGTGGTAAGTAAGTGATATGGAAGTATGGGCAGGTTATAAGGGCTATAAATAAAAGACATGGGAGCTGGGGGAGGAGACTGCAGTTTTAAACAGGGTTGTCAGGGAAGACTTTCTAATGAGGTGACATTTGAGCAAAGCCTGCTAGGAATGAAAGACTAAGTCACACAGAGGCAATGGGGGAGAGGAAAGCATTTCCAGGAGGAGCCTCAAGTCAAAGGCTTGGAGGCAGGAGATGCCTGGCAGTTTTCAGAAAAAGGAGGACTTGGGGCTGGAGTAAAGGAAGAGAGGAAAGAGAGAGGTGTGGTCAGAGATGTCAGGCAGCCAGATCATGGAGAGCTTTGTAGGTCACTGGAAGGACATTGACTTTTAAGTCAAGGAGGTGAGAAGCCTTTGAGAAGGAGTGGCAGGACTCTTGTTTTAAAAAGATCTCCTGGCTGAACGGACACGGTGGCTCATGCCTGTAATCCCAGCACTTTGAGAGGTGAAGGGGGAGGATCTCTTGAGGTCAGGAGTTTGAGACCAGCCTGGCCAACATGGTGAAACCCAGTCTCTATTAAAAATACAAAAATGAGCCAGATGTGATGGCGCATGCCTGTAATCTCAGCTACTGGGGAGGCTGAGGCAGGAAAATCACTTAAACTCGGGAGGCTGCAGTGAGCCAAGATTGCGCCACTGCATTACAGCCTAGATAACAGAGTGAGACTCCATCTCAAAAACAAAACAAAACAGAACACTCCTGGCTTCTGTATTGAGATTAAGTAGAAGGACCATACGCCCTGCCTTGTGCAGGACAATCCTAGCTTATGCCTATTGTCCTAGCCCCTTTCACTTTCAAAATGTCTCAAGTTAGAGGATGAAACACAGGATCTCCCTAAGAATAAACAACTAGGGGCAAGGATGAAAGCAGACACAACTAGGACACTGGTTTAATAATCCTGGTTACAAATAGTAGTGACGTGGAAAAGGGTGACGAGGGAGGTGGTAAGAAATGTTCAATTTAGGCTGTATTTTCAAAGTGGAGTCAGTGGGATTTCTACATAGTCTAGATGTATGGAGTAGTAGAGAGAACGAAATGTTAAAGATGACTTTGCTGGGTTTTTGCATTTGAGTAAAGAGAAAATGCATTTTTGTTAACTTCAATGTGGAGAAACTGGGACCTAATTGTCAGGGGAAGACTGGGAGTTTGATTTCGCAGATTTTGTTTTTGGGTTGTCTATTAGATAATTGAGTGATAAAGAGTAGGCTCTGGAATGAGTTTGGAGTTTAGGGGAGAAGTGCAGAGTAAATGTGTTTTCTCCATTTATTGGGTGCCATTTATTGGGTGCAATGTTTTACAAATATGCAGTTCCTTGTTAAAACTAAGTAGGCATAACTCAGCGATTTGCATCTAACCTGTCCCAGAAGTCAGGGCCTGATATCTCTTTTCTTCCTGTTTCAGTAACCACTTCTGTACCTTATGCTTTTAAGATACTTTCTTTTCTTTCTCTTTCTCTTTCTCTCTTTCTTTCTCTCTCTCTCTCTTTCTCTCTTTCTCTCTTTCTTTCTTTCTCCTTTCTTTCCTTTCTTTCTTTTTTTACAATTCTAGTGGGACTCAAATGTAACATACTTTTATTGTTAAAGTCTAACAACTTAAGCAGAATTGTGATTTCAGACATTCTTTAAATTTCCTGGAAAATGAGAAACCTGTTGGACCTTCAGATAAACTCTTTCCTTCACTTCTAAATTATTTTCTTCCAATACCTATTTGAATATTTTTTTCTATTGCAATTAGTTTGTCTCCTTTTTCAGGGGGAGAAATTGTTCATGTAATGGTCCTGTATTATCTGTTCCCCTCTACATAGTTACATTTTTCTCTAATCATCTTTATTTTGGTCTTTTTTGACTTCAACATTATATATGATATTTTTCAAGCCTGCCTGCAACATCACTGACTTATTATTTATTTGTCATAAATGCCATTTCTGCTTTAACTCCTCATCCTTTTAGAGAGTATATGTAAGGGAGGAGACCACCCCTCATATTGTCTTATGCCCAATTTCTGCCTCCAAAGAAAGAAGTAAAAACTAAAAGCAGAAATGAAATCCACAGGCAGACAGCCTGGCACCACACCCTGGGCCTGGTAGTTAAAGATTGACTCCTGACCTAATCGGTTATGTTATCTGTAGATTCCAGACATTGTATGGAAAAGCATTGTAAAAATCCCTGTCTGTTCTGTTCTGATCTGATTACCATGCATGCAGCCCCCAGTCACGTATCCCCTGCTTGCTCAATTGATCACAACCTCTCAGGCAGAACCCCTTAGAGTTGTGAGCCCTTAAAAGGGACAGAAATTGCTCACTCGGAGTGCTCAGCTCTTGAGACAGGTGTCTTGCTGATGCTCCCGGCTGAATAAAACCCTTCCTTCTTTAACTCGGTGTCTGAGGGGTTTTGTTGGCGGCTGTTCCTGCTACATATGCAATACCAGTATTCCTGTACTGTCACTTTTCTTTTTATTGTGTGTTGTGGATTTATTTCATGTTTTATAGAATTCATTATTTTCTTTAATTTCCTTAACAGGGAAAAGCAGTTGGAATATATTATTTTCTTTGCTATCTCATATTCCATATCTCTTTCATTCTTTTAGAGGTTCTGTACTGGGTTATTTCTTCTGCTTACCTATCATTCAAAATGGGCAATTCTATTCAGTTCATAATAGTAAGTATGGTTATTGAATGAGGCAGATTAAGTAAACTTCCAACAGAAAACAACTTTATTCTTTCACTATTGCTGTTACTCTGTACTGTGTCAAACTGCCTTTCTATAACCCTGATACTACCTTGAGTATATTCCATAGCTTTTGATGTCACTTGTAGTAGTAATAAACAGTCTCCTTTTCCAGGCATCCAGTCTAATATCAGCTTCAAGATTTCTTCAGGTTTTTGCCTTTACCCCTTTCTGTTGAGCCAGATCCAGGCTTGGTTACCAATGGAGAAAGTGAGGGATGGTCGGACAGCTTGGACATCTGCTCATGTGTCCTTACAGGACTGCTCTGCTTCCTGCATGACTATAGGTTAGGGCTGTGAGAAAAGGGAAGAGGCATTAAAGTCTTATAGGACAGGCAGGGTTGTAATCTCATGTTGATGCTCCCCAGCTATGAAGGCCGGCCCTATGAGGCTTTTGTGCAAACCCAACCTCTTCCACAGAGCCATCCTGAGTCACAAGATGTCATCTAGTACTGTCTGCTGCTGAAGGCTCCTCAGCTGTGTCTAACAGGATGAGGTTATACATACAAGAAAACTTATATAGCAGTGTTAGCTGTTATTATTACTCTCATGAATGGTACTATTGTTATTACTGGTATAAGAGAGATTTTAGCCTCTTAATTTTGGCTAATTCTATGATGTACTTGTATAAGACAGGTGATGTTTAAATGAGAAATCGTAACTAACAACTTTACTTGGCACTAGATATGTGAGAGAAATTGTAGGTATTTATTTGTAGATTATATTCTGTTTTATTAGAGAGGAAAGAACTTAGAGGCTGAGTTTATTTCCATCATTAAAACCAAATAGATAACCAAAGCGCAGAGAGAAACAGAGGCCTGTCTATTCTCTAGAAATAGTCAGGACTGGAACACAGAACTTCAACTTCTGTGTAGTTGTCCTCAGTTTCTGTGGTTCCTCCTTCTGAGGGAAGGTGCTCCGTCCTTCAGGACTAAGTTTAGATCTCACCAGATTTTTCCTGCCCTCTTGGTGGGTAGCTCAGTTCTGACATATGCTTTGATAGATAATGAACTTTTCTTTAAGAAATAAACCTTACCCTTTTAGTGAATGTTTGTGAACCTTTTAAGAATATAGCCACCAGATGTCACCCTATGCTAGCTTATGCCAAATAAGACTATTGTATCTGTTGCCAGATTTGCTTTGAGGAAAAAATGGGATCAAATAAATGCTATACATCCTAATGTTTTAGCTTATAAGGGAATTTCTAGGGCTGTCTTGAGACAGACCGCCAACCATGAGAACAAAACGTGAAAGAATCCCACAGAGGTACAATAATACCAGTATCTTGGTAATTACAGTTTAGTGGGTTGTGCAGGAGGAGTCATGTGCAAAAAATTACATGTTACCCATCCCTTTTGCCTGCAAGTGAAATAGACCAAGACAGGAGAAATCAGAGTGAGTAGAAGAAAAAGCTGACAACATCGAAAGGGAGAAAATTGCAAGAAGTCTTGATGGGTGTCTTAGATTTGGGTCTGTAGAGTGTTGAACCTGGAAGAGGCCACTTGATAGGTTAGAAAGGGTTGGGAAGGATGGCAGAGTTAAATGTATAGCAGCGTAAATGAGTGAAATAGCCTGGACTTTTCAGAAGAATGGGAAGAGACCAGTTAACCATTCAAGATGGGATAAGTCCGAGAAGGGTAGCATGTAAGGCTGGCAGTGTGACCTGGTGGCACAAACACAGATTCCACAGACAAGCCATCTGAGTCCAAATCCCAGCTGCGGCACATACTAGTTGTTGGAACATACTTTGGGGCATGTTACCAACTCAAATTCCTCATTGAGAAAGTGAGATGATAATATATTCAACTCATAGGGTTATGGAAAGATTGAGTTTATATTTTTACACTGTTTAGAAAAGTGTCTAGCACTTAAGAACTACATTAAGACTTCGAATAAATAAGTTTCTGTGTAGCACTAGGCATAAGAAGTCAAAATAAGGTTAGTGATTAAAAGACAATAGTTTGTATTATTTAAGGAATTTATCTGGAAGTGAAGTGAACATAGGCCTGAGATACACCCAGATCAGCACCTGTTCACTGAACACTGTGACAGACATTTAATGGGTGTGGCATAAAACTTAAAAAACCTATAATGGTGTTGATAATAATTTCTATGTACTGGTCTGTAACTAGGGTCTAGGAACTAAGTTTGAAGTACTTTAAATGCATTACTTTAGTCTTCTCCAAAATTTGCAGGGTAGGTTATTATAATTTCAATTTATAGAATAGGGAAGTGAGACCCAGAGAGAATAATTAATTTAGTCAAGGTCATACAAGCAGTAAATGGCAAAGCTGAGATTCAAACCCAGAGCCTGATCATTTAACCACTGCTCAAAGTACCTAACAGACATTGAGGCATACTATAAAATCACATTACTTTAGAGCCAAGAGGGACTTTAGTTTGACTGACTCATTTTATGGATGAAGAAACTGAGAACTATAAATTTTAAGGGATGTATTTAAGGTCATTTGGTTGAGGGATGGATGGTATAAGAACCTGCATTTTCTGTTCCCAGTCCAGTTCTGATAATAAGAGTTTTAAAAGTAAACAGGAAGTATCAATGCAGCATATTATTATTCAAAGAGACTATGCTAGATCTTTTTTTTTTTTTTGAGACGGAGTCTTGCTCTGTCACCCAGGCTGGAGTGCAGTGGCCGGATCTCAGCTCACTGCAAGCTCCGCCTCCCGGGTTCCCGCCATTCTCCTGCCTCAGCCTCCCGAGTAGCTGGGACTACAGGCGCCACCACCTCGCCCGGCTAGTTTTTTGTATTTTTTAGTAGAGACGGGGTTTCACCGTGTTAGCCAGGATGGTCTCGATCTCCTGACCTCGTGATCCACCCGTCTCGGCCTCCCAAAGTGCTGGGATTACAGGCTTGAGCCACCGCGCCCGGCCGAGACTATGCTAGATCTTTTATTTGTTTTTTGCTGACATTTTTGTCTTGCTTCTGGGATAGTGTGAACTCTGGTGTGTTATACTGGTCCTTGTTGTTTAAGATCTTTTTTCAAGATAAAAGTTAAAGAGTGGAGTGGAAACCTGCCTGGAGAGTATATAGTATTTAGTCCAAAATGTGAGTTACATAGTGGACCTCAGACAGTAAAACCAGCTTCCTTGTCATCAGAGAATTCCAGGCAGGATAAGTTATCAACGTAGAACAATTCATGGAAGTTCAGGTCCTCTACCAGGTCACAGTAATTGAAGTTTAATAGATTGCAGGCAGTGGAGGCAGAAAGGTGTAAACACTAATACATGACTAATTGTTTTCTTCAACATATGCAATAGATTGAAAATGAGTGTGAATTATAAATATGAAAGAGAGACTAGATTAAGCCTTTGCACGATTAACGAAAAGTATATGTTGGAGAAAACAATTGTTAGTGTATGAGTGTTCGCAGCTTTTCTTCCTTTACTGCTTGCCAAGTGGAATTGTGCCTGCCATGCTGTTTCTGGGCTTCATTGTAAAAGCAGGACTGTGGGTAAGAGAGCTAATGGAAGTGAGCCCAGATAGGCTGGATGGATTTAGTTTGGAATGAGCAAAGATGTCTCTTAAAAGGGGGAAAATACCAAGGTGGGTGAAGTGAGAACGATAAGAGTCAGCTTGGGGTGGGTTGAAGAGAGTTTTGCAGTTTTGAATTACAGTCAGTTGCTTTACTATGATAAATGAGGTTTAGATGCAATAGATGGATAAAGAGAAAATCTTGAATTGATAGGAGTTCTGAAATATACCTGCTATGGTTTGGATGTCTCCTCCAAAAGTTATGTTGAAACTTAATCCTCAATGAGGCAATATTAAGAGGTGGGGTCTTTCAGGGGTGATTGAAACATGAGGGGTCTGCCCTCATGAATGGATTAATTTGTCCATAGACATGATCATGGGAGGGGAACTGGCCCTTTATGAGAGGAGGAAGAGAGGCTTGAGCTAGCACGTTAGCACACTTGGCCCCCTTGCCATGCAATATCCTGTACCACCTCAGAACTCTGCAGAGAGCCCCCACCAGCAAGGACACCTTCATCAGATGTGGCCTCTCAACCTAGACTTCTCAGCCTCCCAACTCAAAGAAATAAATGTATTTTCCTTATTAAATCACCCATGTTTAGGAATTGCATTATAAGCAACAGAAAATAGACCAATATAGCATTTCCTGGGATTTTACTACAAGGAAGCCTGATACAGACTCAAAGGACTCCCTAATTTAAATTTGAACATTAGAATAGTGGTTTTTCTAAATGTGACACCAAGCTGTGTACTAAGTCAGGGGCTATCAGATCGATCTCATCTAAATGTGAGGGGAAATACATTTGTGTTGTACCTTAAACTACCAGTAAGATCTTCACTTGCATAACATCCTACTATACAGGACACAGTTTTGCAAACTGTATTCCTTGAATCACTTGGATTAATTTTGTTAATAAGTATTTGTACAACAAGGTTTTAAAAGTAATACACAGTCTCGTCCATTCTGAGTGTCACAGAGCACATTAACATAATAAAACCACCAAGAAATTCAGTAAAAAAAAAAAAAAGAAAAAAATTTACATTTGACCAATGTTTTTCAGACTTAAAAATATGTAGAACACCTATTACTTAACATCTTGATGGGAATATTGTTTCATGGAGTATTGTAGGAAATGCTAGTTCAGTTGAAAGAGCATAGGTTTGGATATCTGGAAACTAATTCCCAGTTCTAGTCTTGTAAACTACTTAGCTGCAGTCAGTGCTATTCAAAATATGACCAAGGACTGCCAGTTTGCATACTACCTGCTATTAGACTGCACTACATAAGAAACCAGAATGTAACAAAATGTATAAAATAATCATACAATTTAGTTGAACGGGGGTTATTTGTAGCCAGACTGATGAAGGAAGTCATAAATGCTGATTTTTATTCTACTGCAAGTCTGACACTCGGAGTAGTATTAGCTGCAGTGATTGTAGTAAGTCATTTGACCTTTCTTTCTTTCTTTTTTTTTTTTTTTGAGATGGAGTCTTGCTGTGTCACCCAGGCTGGAGTGCAGTAGTGCAATCTCGGCTCACTAAAACCTCCACCTCCTGGGTTCAAGCGATTCTCCTGTCTCAGCCTCCCAAGTAGCTGATATTACAGGCACGTGCCACCACACCCAGCTAATTTTAGTATTTTGGGGTTTCACTATGTTGGCTAGACTGGTCTCGAACTCCTGACCTCAGGTGATCTGCCTCCCTCAGCCATTTGTCCATACATTAATGGTGGGATTACAGGCATGAGCTACCGTGCCCAGCCTCACTTGACCTTTCTGATCTCAGTTTCACTTTCACTCAAATGATTAGGTAGGAAAACAAACATGAAGATGCAACCTATTCTGAGTTCTATAATTCTAAACCCAGTAATCTTCTGGGAGCCCAGGGTCTTGGGAAAAAGCTGAATATCTCTGTTCTAAACTTCTGGCATAATCCATGAGAATGATAAAGTTTTGACCTGCATCTTCACTCTAAACTAGCAAAATGGAGATATTTAATATTCTCTAATTCTTGTCCTAATTAATGACCAATAATGCTGATCTATATTTCATTGTTTTATTGTTGCTGTTTAAAGTCTATAGCTATTATAGATAAAGACACAAGCCAATCATCAGCTTCAGCAGTGTTGGCTAGTACTTAAATTGTGCTTGCAACAATGGTATATCTGTTTCTCAGATGAACACATTTTGTTGTAGGCCATTCTGGCACATTCTTGATCAGAGGTAAAGATAACAAAGATAATTCCAATATGGATGAGGATTTAAAAGCAGCATGATACTCTGGAAGGATTGCAGGCTTTTGCATCATGTAGACCTGGCTTTATATTTCATCTCCATTATGTACTACCTCTGTGACCTTGGCAAGTTTTATTAGCCTTCATGGGTATTCATGTTCCCATCTATAAACCTGATAAGTGTGCTGTGATGATTACATGAGGTAATACTTGTAAAGTTTTTATCATTTTTGTAGATTTTTAAAAATAAGAAAAGTATATGAGTTAGAGAAAGAATTAAAAAATCAGAACAGAACTGTTTAGGGAAAGCAATGTGCAGGTCATAGAATGATGGCCACCAAAATACTGATTTAGACACAAGAATAGAGCCCACTAAAGCCACTTGAATAGTAAAAAGTGAGCATAACTAGAGGTTTCACAAGTTCAGAATATGGCTTCATAGGTCAAAGATAGAGTCAACAGGGGAAGCCTAGGCTGGAATAAAGAAAATATCAGCTTTATGAGTTAAAAAATGGCTACATTAACACTTTCTATTCTATTCTGTCTAAAATAATAGCATTCTTCAAGTGGGAGGAGAGCTAATTAAAGAGAGCTGTAACTGACCTGTATGGTGACTGGAATAATATTCAACAGGGTAACAAGCCTGATGGTATCAGGTGAGTCAATCAATATATAAGACTTAACTGAATTGTTATCACCCTGCATAATAGAATTGAGTTCATGTAATCCTAAGTAAAATGGGTAAACCCATTGGGACCTATAATTGCAAAAGATCTCTCAATATTAAATAGGAAGACTGCAGATATTTTTTGCCTCATAATAACTCATATTTTTATAGTACTTCTCAATTTCCAAAGCCCCTTTGTGTGCATTGTTTCAATGGAGCATTATCACAGCTAATAAGTCTCTGTGTAGTGTAGCTAAGGACCCTAAAGCCCAGAAAGTTCAAATGGTTAGCATGAGGATGCATAGTCAATACTTGGAAGAAGTAAGATTGCTATTAGAGATCTTAAGTCAACATAACTTAGCTTTTCCCAGAATGCAACAGTGTCTCCCTGAGAGTGAACATTATCAGTTACCATCCAGCCCATTCACTTGTATTAGATGGAGACGAAGTCTCCCTGAAAGGATCAGCAAAGGTGTAGTTGACAGACCCAGGCTTCACAGCTGAAAGGTTCTCACTTCAAATAAGCCACTTAATTGTTTTTTATTTTAAAATAATGGCCAAATGTCAATATGATTATTTCAGAATACTTAAAAGAGGTCACATGAGTTGAAAGCTAAAACTGCAGCCCTTTATTAGTCATGGGTGGTTTAAGTCAGAGAAGGTATGTACAGTATATTCAAGCTACCATTTTCCATTTCCATGACCATGACAGTCATCGATAGTCAATTGTGATATTCTTTCCCATTGGATCCAGATGAGCTTCACAGTTCTTTCCAATTTGGTGTTCTAGTCAGGCACTGCTAAGTGTTCAGAACTAGTCTATTTTCCATGTTGCTTTAAGCACAGACATACTTAGAGGTTTGCCTGAGCCTTTTGATCTAAAACCATCCTTGAAACCCCATTTCCTTTTCTAGGTGATATTCAAACAATTTTATTCTCTTTATTATGCCTGATACTTATTAACAAGATAGCCTGTGTTATTACAATTCATACAAAATTATGTAAACATTCCAAAGAACATGACATTTGCACAGAAGCTGACAGACTGGGTACTTTGTTTTTTCTACATCTTTGAGGATATTGTCATTTCTGCTTGTAAGAAGACACAGTGGCCCCCCAGTAGTCATTCGTGAATTCCCCTCTTCAAAAGCATAATTGTTATGCACTTACTTCCTGTACTTCTAAGAAGTACTTTTATTCTAGGAAGCCGGTGAAGTCGATCATTTACTTTAGAGAAGAAAATTTTTCTACTTTATTGTTCATTGTTACTAGCTCAGAAACCAGTTATTTGTTTCATAAAATGTAAGGCACTGCTTTAAATTGGAATCTCACTTCTACACCGTAATTGAGTTCTTGGCACTCAATGTAACAAAGCAGTATAAGACTGTAAAGTTGTTTTAGAGCTAGGAATGAATCAATCACTCAAGAAAGCTTTCTTGAAATAAATTTGCTTATATTCTCAACTTTATTTCCCTTTTACTGTCAACCCTCAGCCTCTCTTCATTCTGGTTTCCCTGGGGGTAGGTGACTATTGAGGGCAAATGTACCTGTTGGAAAAGTTATTCTAAGTTATTCCATGACCTAAGTCTCATTCTTCCCTGCAAATGAGACCACTGATGCGATGGAAAAGATACTTAAATTTTAAGTCAGAAGACATTTTTGGATTTGAATCTTGGCCTGTCACTTTTTTCCTAGATAAACTTAGTTATTACTCAAGACTTTCTTGTTTTCAAGAAACAGAAACCCAATAACACTGGCTTTAGCAAAAAAAGGGGGTTTAGTTCACATATCTAAGGCTGATTCTGGCTGGTTCCAAGTATAGCTGGATCAATGTCCCAAGAATTATTACAAGAAACTTGTTTTACCATCTCCTTAGCTCTTCTTTCCTCTCCTTTGGTGTGATTCTCTGATTCTACGTGGGAGCCCCCAATAAATTTAGGATTTCTCTGTCTGTCTCTTATAGCTCAACAAGCCTCCAAAGAAGGAGACATTTCCTTTCTTCAATAAGGCCTCCAAAGACCTTAGTTTGCACATTGGCTTGACTTGTCCATTGTGACCATTCCCAAACTAATCACTACAGCCACTGAGGATGAAATAGCTGAGTTTTCTTGCTTCTTGTCAGGAAAGAGATCACTCAATAATCACCCCTATAGTTGTGATGGCTGTTTGTGGCTGACACATTCTATGCTGTTCCAGGGCTACATGCTGTGTATTTCCGTTCCTTGGCTACTGGCTCATCCTTAGAGTTAAGAATGGGGGTGATCTCTCCTGAACATAATGATTTAGAACTGGGAAAGTGGTTGATTCTCCATAGGAAAATTACACTAGGAGAAAATAGAATGAATATCTTTTTTTTTTTTTTTTAAGGAAATGGTATCACCACTTTGGGTCATTTTTTTCATATATAAAACAGAAAGTATGAATCAGTTCTTATGAGTTGCTTAATACATTCAAATTTTCTGTGAAAAGAAATAGTACTCTGTAGGCTTTTCATTACATATGTTAAATTTGTATAAGTAGATGTATATATATGCACATGTAGGTACATACATGGGTCTGTGTTGGATTGTGTATACGTTGCTGTGTTTGCACATAATCAAACAGACACACAGAACTTACTAGAGACGGCCAGCTGAGCAAGTAGTACTGGGGCGCAAGTTCTAAAAATTTCCTAGTGGACGAGCTTAAAAAAAAAAAAAAATATATATATATATAACTATAATATATAACATTATACTCATATATTCATGCCTTATCCTTGGAATGTTAACACTTTAAGAGGATTTTACAATTTATGTCAGTCTCCTTAGAAATGAAAAACTTTAACTCAAAGATATGTGTGTAAAATGCTGGAATTTGGAGTACCATTACCAGAAATGTGCCGGTGGGTCATAACCTTGAGGAGACGGGGCATTAGAGAAAACACAGGGTCTGCACCATTATTTGGGAAGGCAGTATTTGCTTTATAAAGCATCGGCCATTGATGGCTTTTCTACCTTTGTCACCATGGTGTTGCATTTATGGGTATCATGCAAATAGCCTATTAATCACATGCTTAATATTTTTATTCTCACCTGTTATCTAATCAAACAATAAAAAATGCACCAATTTTCCAGAAAGTGGCCTTTCCTACCTCCCTAGCTACTACCTTAGCATGATGTGTCAACAAGGGTAAAAATTCAGGTTGTGGGACAGCTTCTGATAATTTTTAGATCATGTTATATTAAATCCCTATGTATTCCATATATGGTTTGTTGTTATTTTCTTGTCACAGGTCCCAGGGCCCAGAAATTCTTTCTCCTCTCTGTTTCTGACAAGGGCTTCATGCGGAAATTATTAGGCAAATACATAAAATCCAAACCATGGGCCAAAAACGAGTCTCTCTGTCTCACTTAGGTGAAAATCATTTATTGAATACCTATTCTGTGTAAGTCTGGGTGTATAAAGATGAATTGCTGTCTTATGGAGATAAGGCCTGGATATAAATCAGTATAACACAAGATAGATAGTAATGTGTGTCACAGGAGAGGAAGAGATAAATTGCTATGGGAGGTGAGAGGATAAAGAAGTCACTTTGTTGTAGAGGGGCTGAGGAGTGCTGTATGTTGGCATCATTTGACTGCAAGTAAATGACTGACTTCAAATGTGTGTAGGCTAAAGTCAAAAGTATGTTTGCATTTAATTCTGGGGTAAGGGAGGGTTTTGTGAAGGAGAAGGGGTTTAAGCTGAGCCTTGAGATGAGTAAGATTCAGTGTTAAGACAACTCCAAGAAATTCTATAAGGATCCAAATTACCTTGGCAGAGGAATCACTTTAACCCATTTGTGGCTATTAGATGCTTAGCTTAGGGGTGACAGTATTGTCAGAATTAAGAGGAGGCACCCAGAAATGGATGGGAATAGAAAGAGGAGAGGCTGAGCACAGGCCATGCCCTGAAGAGGCAGGTGATGCTGGGGAGTGGGGAAATGACCTTGAAAGTGGGAGAATTCCCTTGTCTGCCTTCAAGTAGGTGTCAGGTAGTTTACACAAGATCAGGAATAGATTTATACGTTTTAAAAAGTGAGAATTGACAAATAAGATTTGGAAGAAGCAATATGAAGGACAATGTTATGGATGAAATATTTGAAAATGATGCAACCTTCTTTAGAAATAAAGTTTTCCTTTCATTTTTATATGTGAAAGTAATGATATGAAAAGGGAGAAGATGGTTTGTATCTCCTTACCATAGACAGGCTTTGTTCTCAGTGTTGGAAATACAACAGTGAACAAGCAAAAGTCCCTGTTCCCAGGGAGCTTATAGTCTAATGTGGGGAGAGAATCAGTCAACAACCAAGAGTCAGTGACAACCCTGCCTCATTCCTGGGGCTTGAATCCTCCCAAATGACCTACCCCAACCATCCATTTTAATTATTGGTCTTAATTAATAATTTCCCCCACTAGCAGTTATTCAGTTTTTCTTTTATTATTTTCTATTCACTCATTGATACATTTATTTGACAAACATTTGAGCACATACTATGTTCCAGGCTTTATCACCTGTGCTAGAGGAACTTATATTCTAGATTAGCATTATCCAATATAACTTTTTACAGTGATGAAAATGTGCCACATCTCTTCTGTTAAATATGTACCTGCAAGCGACTTGTGGCTATTGAGCACTTGAAGTGTGGCTGGTGTGACTGAGGAACTGAAATTTTAATTTTATGTAATTTTCATTAATTAAAATGTAAATAGACACATGTAGCTAGTGCTACTGAATTGCATAGCATAGATCTAGAAGGAGTGGTAGACAATTAATTAGTGTCCTTTTAAAGAAATAAGGATTGTTTTAGGTGCTGTGAAATAAACGGGGTCTTTAGAGGAAAATGGGAAAGGGTGTACTTTATGGGGTGTTCAGGTACAACCTGTCACCCCATTTGAGATCTGAGAGGTGAGAAAAAAACAGCAATAGAAAGAATATTGTGGAACAAAAGGAAGAAGTCCCCAATAAAGGAACTGGGTTGGTATGCTTGAAGAACTGACAGAAACTGGAGCTTGCTGAGTGAATTGTATTGTGTATGAAAGAAACTTGAAGGGGCAGAAATAGCCACATCATGCAAAACTCAGGCAGTGTGTGGGCCAGTACCATGGAGAGCACCATGCTATCTCCCAAGGCATGCACCAATCCCTGTTTTGCATTACAGGAGTCACTTCCTAATGAATCTTTTTTGTAGAGCCCAAGTGCTGGAGCCCCTCACAGCATCTATCATCATGTTTGATCATTTGTCAACTCTATTATGTGATTTGATTTGAAAATATCAGTGCCTACCATGGAACAAAAAAGTGAGGCAAGATTCTTGCTTATAAGAAGTTTAATAAACTTAATGTAAATTAAATATTGGCCAGAACAAATAGGCAAGAGAAAGAAAGGGCATTCAAATTGGAAAAGAATTTGTCAAATTAGACTTGTTTGCAGAGGACATGAGAACACCTAGAACAATCTAAGGACTCTACCAAAGAACTACCAAAGAACTCTTAGAACTGATAAACAAATTCAGTACAGTTTAGGATACAAAATCCACATTTAGACGTCTATAGCATGCGTTTATACCAACACAGTCTGAAGAAGATATCAATAAAAAAATTCCAGTTGCAATAGCTATAAAACCCATGAAATACTGGGTGTCAATCTAATCAAAGAAGTGAAAGATCTACATAGGGACAACTATAGAGCTCTGATGAAAGAAATTGAAGAAGACACAAAAAAGTAAGCTACTCCATGCCCATGGATTAGAATAATTAATATTGTTAAAATGACAATAGTACCCAAAGCGATGTACAGATTCAATGCAATCGCTATCAAATACCAATAACATTCTTCACAGAAATAGAAAAAACATCCTATAATTTATATCGAACCTCAAAAGATTCCTAACAGGTAAAACAATCCTGAGCAAAAGAACAAAGCTGGGGAATCACTCTATCTGATTTGAAAGTTTTCTACAAAGCTATAGTAACCAAAACAGCATGATACTGGCATAAAAACAGATACATGGACCAATGGAATAGAATAAAGAGCCCAGATATAAATCCACGCATTTACAGCCAAATCATGTCTGAAGGCACCAAGAGCATACGATAGGGAAAGGACAGTTTGAAATAAATGGTGCTGGGAAACTGAATAACTATTTGCAGAAGTATGAAACTAGACCCCTATTTCTCATTACACACAAAAATCAAAATGAATTAAAGACGTAAGTCTAAGACTTGAAACTATGAAACTACTAGAAGAAAACATTCAGGAAATGGTCCAGGACATTGGTATAGGCAAAGTGTTTTTTTGTTTGTTTGTTTGCTTGTGTGTGTGTGTGTGTGTGTGTGTGTGTGTGTGCAAGACGTCAAAAGCACAGGCAACCAAAACAAAAATAGGTGAATGGGATTACATCAAGCTACAAAGTCTTCTGCTCAACAAAGAAAACAATAAACAAAGTGAAGAAACAACACACAGAATGAGAGAAAATATTTGCAATGTATGCATCTGACAAGAGATTAGTAACCAGAATATATAGGGAGCTCAAATAACTCCATAGCAATAAAATAAAATAAAATAAAACACAATTAAAATGTACAAAATGTCTGAATAGACAATTCTCAAAAGAAGACATACAAATGGCCAATAGGTATACAAAAAAATGCTCAACATCACTAATCATCAGAGAAATGCAAATCAAAAGCACAATGAGATGTCATCTTACCCTGGTTAAATAGCTTGTATATTAAAAATTAGCAATAACAGATGCTATCAAGGATATGGAGAAGGGGTCACCTGTACACTTTTAGTGGGAATGTGAGTTAGTACAGCCACTATGGAGGTTCCTCAAAAAACTAAAAATAGACCTACCATACGATCCAGTACTCCCACTACTTAGGTATATAACTAAAATAAAGGAAATCAACACATTGAAGAGATATCTACACTCTCATGTTTATTGTAGTTTTATTCACAGTAACCAAGAAATGGAACTAACCTAAATGTTGAATCAGTGGATGAATGTATAAAGAAAATATGTAATATGTAGACAATGGAATACTGTCATAAGAAGAATGAAATACTGCCATTGGCAGCAACATAGATAGAACTGGAGGTGATCATGTTAAGTGAAATAAGCCAAGCACAGAAAGACATGTTTTACATGTTCTCACTCATGTGGGAGTTTAAAAAGTGGACCTCATGAAGATAGAGAGCAGATTGGTGGTTCCCAGAGGCCAGGAAGGGTGGGGAGAGGGGATATGAAGGGGGAAAGGATATAAATGTAGTTATTATCACTTAACTGTATACTTGCAAATGGTAATGGGCTGGGCATGGTGGCTCATGCCTGTACTCTCAGCACCTTGAAAGGCCGAGGCAGGCAGATCACTTGAGGTCAGAAGTTCAAGACCAGCCTGGCCAACATAGCAAAGACCTTTCTCTACTAAAAATACAAAACAATTAGCCAGGCATGGTGGCATGAGCCTATAGTTCCAGCTACTTGGGAGGCTGAGGCAGAAGGATCACTTGAGGCAGAGGTTAAAGTTAGCCAAGACTCCACCACTGTACTCCAGTGTGGGTGACAGAGTGAGTCTTCCATCTCAAAACAAAAAAAAAGTAACGATGGCATATGTGTGTGTGTGTATTTTAAATGTTATGTCAGTAATCAATTGAGAATGATTAAAAGTGGGGTAAAAACGTTTTAGAAATTTCTTTTATGATATTGCTAGAAGGAAGCTAACTTAGGAGGTCTGGAGACGTTTACTTTTTGAAAGCTTTTGAAAGAAAATATGAGAAAGTAAAGAACTGAATAGGAAATTGACCTAAAATAACTTGACTATTTTTAAAGCTGTCAGTCCTTGGAGTTTCTTCTCTAAATGTATAACATTCAGACTGCATAGATTAGTAATTTATGGTGTGAGATATAAGTGATTATGCAGATGAAATGCCCATGGTTGGGGTGCTGGCAAATAGCTGTGTTTTCAGCAGTAATTTTGTCAGCTTCATTGATTTTAAAATTTGTCAAGAACTTGAATTTATAATACAGGTTTCTGTTTATATACTTTTTTTTTCTACAGTGTCATGGTACATTAGTTTGAGTTCTAGAGCCAAGAGAATTACCTTTAAATGATTTTTTTAAATGCAAAATGTCATGTACTTTGTTCTGTAGAAATGCAACTTTTCAGTTAGCTAGCAATATGTATTACAGATAGTCGTTAGACATCACTAATTAGTATAACACTGACTTGAATGACTGCTTAACCTTTTCATCTTGCCTAGTCCAGCACCAAATTTGTACATTTATTGTCTTGGCAGGTTGTTTTCATAACTCTATGTGATACTAAATTTCTATCACTGGAGCATCTAGTTTGAACTAATGATAATACCTAGTTCTACTAGACTTTAGACTTGACAACATTCATTCATAAGCATGTTGTCATTTCATACTTAGCCACATGAGAAAGTACGACGTGTGGGACATTATCTGCCTCTTCTTACAGGGACCCTTGGGACCACCTCTGTTATGCCATGGGGTATTGGATGAAGTATGGGTAGTACTTGAAGTCGGGATAGGCAATTCATCTTGATAGAATAAAGAGGGAGTACTTCCTCCTCTCATCCTCCTTTATTATTCAATGTAATTTGATTATAAAACCAGAAACTAGGTTTAAGAGAATCTTTTGAATTCAGAGAGAAAAAAGTCTGAGTATCAGTTAAGAATCTTAGTTTCACAAGTAACCAAAATATAACTTATGGTGGTCTAAAATCACGGGAATATATTGGCTCCTATAACTAAAAAGCCCAAAGACAGCAATGGATTCAGGGTTCAAATGATGAAATAATGAATCATCACTCATTTCCTCTGTCTTTGGATTGGTTCCATTATCAAAAAAGACATTTCCTCTTTTAGTGACTCAACTCATACTTTTAAAAGAGCATCCTATATCTTAAAGAGTCAGTAGCACACAGTGGAAAGAGTACAAGACTGGAAAGAAGCCTGGTGTCTATTCTGAACTCATCACTAGCTTTGTGAGTTCCCTGTGTCAGAGTGGTCAGACAAGTGAGTTAGCTAGAATTACATCATTCCATATTGAAATCTAGAGTGTGTGTGTGTGTGTGTGTGTGTGTGGCGGGGGGTGTACCTTGGTCTTCACAACTCTAGAAAAGGTGTTTTCTCTGTTTGGGATCACGTATTTCACAGGCCCACCCAAGAACCAGTGTGGGGTCTTGAGCAACGGAGTGCCACCTGTGAGTCTACACCACCTGAACTATGGAATGAATGACAGGACAACTTGAAATAGGGGGCTACTCTTAGAAGTACAGTAAATGAATTCTAGATGGTCCTGTATCCAACAAATAGTATGCAACATCACATTCACTGATCCTCTAAAAATCAAACCTCTAATCTCAATCTTTTTAGTGCCATGAGCTAATCTCCTTGGCTGACTGTTCACAGAGCCAGAATTCATCTCTCTGCTTTTCTCTCATAAGGACTCCCCAGTCACAAGATGCCCAAAGGGGAACTGGGCTACTCCAGATGGCTTTGATCCATGCCAGTACACTTCATTATGTAAACTTTCCTTCTGACAGCTCACGCGGAACATGTCACATCTTGAAAGAGGAGTTTTCATTAACTACTTTGCTTCTGCCAAATGGAATCAGTGCATTATGTGGCCCCCTGCCAGACGTCAGAGAGAGATGTTCCTTCTGTCTGCAGCACCCGCCTGGCTCCCACATGCAAGCTGGAGTCTCCTGTTTTTCAAAGATCAATACATGTTGCACCTTACATGGAGGAAGGTCTCTTGACCACTGGAACAGAAGAAGGTTCCATAGCCTCAGTAGAATAGAATCTAGGTTTTCTGACAAGAAGTGTTGTGCTCTTTCCATTGTATAGTCCTTAATCTTTAAAACCCCAAATTTGCTACACACACACACACACACACACACACACACACACACACACACACACAGCCACCATCTCAGCTTGCCTCTCACCTCACTGCCATATGTGGTCAGTCAGGACATTCTACCTACTTTTAAGTACTTCTAAATATCTTCACTTAAAAAAAAGTCTTCACTATTTAGGCCACCATCATTATTCTCCCAGCTATTATAAAGTATCTTAAGTGGATTCTCTGCTCACAGAAGACATAGGAAGTTGTCTAATGTAAAAATTGATCAGTTCCTTTCTTAAAACTTTTTGATGGCTCGTAAGATTTTTGCCTCAATGCTCAATCTCGTATAAAGTTTCCTCTACTGCTTTTCTGGCCCACACCCTGGACCCTTTCTCCAATACAGAACAGAACAGTGAGCCACTTTCTGATTTCTTTGAAAGAGCCTGTTCTCCTTTATTTTCACCTGAAGACCTTTGCACATGATATTGCCCTTATTTGGAATGTTACACTCCTTCCCATCATCACTACCTTCAATTTAATAATGTCTACTCATTCTTTTGCTCTCAGCTTAGAGATCCCTCATTCTGTTAAATGTTCCCTTACTTCTCAATCTGGTTTCGGTGCCTCTGCTATTTGCCTCCATAGCCTCTTATACTGTTTTATCCCTGCTCACTGTGCTGTCTGTTTTATCAGCCTCTTTGTCTTCACACCACACACACACACACACCTCTCACCGTAAGCATTTGCTGAGTTTACTGCAGACTTGGAAGTTGTGGAGAAGGAATATGTGACACAACAGGAAGCTTTTCCTCTCACAGATCCTGCTTCTTATCTCCCCTTCACGGCCCTCTTGACCAAAATGAAGAGCCTTCTCCGCAAAAATCCTAGCCTCTACCAAAGGCTATTGTATTTATCAATTGCCTGTGTTTTTTTTTTTTTTTTTTTCTTTTATAGTCAGTTTTCCTTTAGCTTCCACATAAAGCATTTCTTCTGGTGAATGTATAGTGCAAGTCTAATCCCCTTTTACCTAAAACCATTCTTTTTCTCCTCAATTTCTTCATTCAAACAGATGTATGAAAATTATTCATAGAGTTCAAGTCCCAGGGGTAGTTCATGTTTAAATAAAAGTGGACTCCTTAAAAAAGATACTGAAATGGCCGGGCGCGGAGGCTCACTCCTGCAATCCCAGCACTTTGGGAGGCCGAGGTGGGCAGATAACGAGGTCAGGAGATTGAGACCATCGTGGCTAACACGGTGAAACCCTGTCTCTACTAAAAATATAAAAAATTAGCCGGGCCTGGTGGTAGGCGCCTATAGTCCCAGCTACTCCGGAGGCTGAGGCAAGAGGATGGCGTGAACCCAGGAGGCGGAGCTTGCGGTGAGCCGAGAACGCAGCCACTGCTCTCCAGCCTGGGCGACAGAGCGAGACTCCGTCTCAGAAAAGAAAAAAAAAATACTAAAATTTTGGTGATAAAACTTCAGGAGACATCCTAAGAATGATTAGGATGTTGTGGCGAACATCCCAGCCGTTCTTAGAATGTCTCTGGAAATTTTATTAAATCCCCTGGAATCTTGCCTAGAGAGTAAATCCCCTAGAATCTTGCCTTGTTAGTACCTAGCCAGGGTCCGAGAGCCACAGGGTTAGAAAGAAATTTCAATGCCATATTTGTGATTCTGTGACTCATTCTTCTCCAAAGTTCTTTATAGACCTAAATATTTGTGTGTGTGTGTGTGCATGTGTGCGTGTGTGCCACCCTGATTTAAATCACTATTAGTTCTCCAGTAGATCGAGTAAATAACCTCTTCCTTTTTCTTCTCTATTTGATTCTCAACATGTCATAGCTGGAATGATATCTTTACAAAACTAGTCATGAGTGAAAGCCAAAGTGCTTAGGATGGCCCTGAGGGACTTTCCTCTATCACTATGCTGATCTCTCCTTACTCTTACCCTTTCACCCATTTTACTCCAGCCACACTGTCACCCTTGTGCCTCACACATGAGAGGCTTTCTCCCTCTTCATAACCTCAGTAGGTGTCCTCAGCCATGCACACTCCACTCCCCCACCTCATTTGCCATGATTGGTTCATTCCTTCTCCTTTAAGTTTTTGCTTCAGTGTCTCTTTCTACATGAGATCTTCCTTGACCACCCTACTTAAAATCACAACTTTCTCAGGACATTTCTGATTACCTGCCTCTGCTCTGTTCCCCCCCACCCCATAGCTCTTATCTAATCTACAATGAATTTATCTGCTTATTCAGTTTATTATCTACCTCCTTAAGAAAGGGTGAATTCTTGATGAAAGCGTGGTTATCTGGCTGTGTCCTCACTGACACGTGTCTGTCAGCTAGAACAAGTGCTCAACAAATATAGGTTGAATAAATGACCGTTGCCTGCTTTATACTTCTACTAATTTATTTATTAGCTTTTTGAGAGTTTATAAAACTCTAGGCCAAACTATAAACTTCCAGTTAGTCCTAGCCAAAGATATAACAACTCTTTGTATATTATCCAATTTATGTTTAAAATTGACATTCTGTTTCAAAAGCACATCTCACGAAGTTCCTAAACTCATTTATTATTTGCCACTTGCCACCCATTCTCCCTACCTCATGGTATTCCTGGTTTCTAACATGACCCTTGTTGATTTCAATCAGCCTCATCTTCACATCTTGCATCATACCATGTTCAGGTCTGCCTTTGCATCTTCTCCTTAGATACCTTTTGAAAACAGACTCCCTCCCCTTTCTGATGGTTCCCCACTCATCTAGCAATACCAACTTGATAGAATACAGCCATAATTAGAAGGGTAAAAAAATTAGTTTTTTGACTACTATGAATAGATGCCAGAGTTTATTACTAAATCTGATATATTTAGTTCATAGAAGTGACGAGTCACTCTATGCACAACGTTGCATGTTTAGAGCTCCTTTATTCTCATCATATGTGATTCCAAAATATTTCATACCAATCAAAAATTTAGTGGCTTAAATCAACAACAGCTAGTTATTTTCAGTGAATCTGTGAGTTTACTGGGCTCAGCTGGTTGGTTCTGCCTTACATGGTATAGGCTGAGGTCACTCAAGTGGCTGCATTTAACTGGGGGATCAGGGATGGGGCTGTAGTGTCCAAGACAGCCTTTCATCTTCTGCGGCCTGCCTCTCGTCCTGGGCCTCTCTTTATTTAGCAGTTTGTTTTAAGGTGCTTTACAGCATGGAGGTTGGGTTTTTAGAGTGGAAGTGAAACTGTCAGACCCATTAAGGGCTAGGCCCAGAATCAGCATAGCGTCACCTCTGAAGCATTCTTTTGGTCAAAGCAAGTCATAAGGCTGACCCAGATTCAAGTAGATCCACCTATTAATGGGGGGAATTGTTCTAAATTATATTTGCAGATCAACTACCATGATTTTTTCTTAGAACTTACAAGGAGCAGCAATTCAGAATGTGGGGCTGAAGGCAGGGATGCAAACATTTGCAGAGACTTTGGCTAATCAAATAGTGTGTATCAGAATGAGTGTATATGTGCATGGGTGACTGGTGGTCTTTAAACGAAATACATATAGATGTATAAAAGAGTGAACATTTCCAGTAGTATTCATATCTTGTGGGATGTATAACATGATGGCAAAAAGCATGATGATCCCCAAGAGAATTAATGTGTCATAGCCAATCATGTAATTGATATGCATATTAAAAAGGTTTATCTAATTGCATGTATACCCAATTCAAATAGATGAGAAAATGTTTATTGTAGAAATTTTGCAGAACAAAAGGCTACATTATTTTCTGAAGTTTTTGGATCTGAAGGGCAAATTTTAATTATTTAAAAATAACTTATGGACAATGATCTATTTCCCATCCATATCGGAAAAGAGTCTTCCTTATAATTTCTTCAAAGTTGATTGTTTTTAAGCATAAGTCTGCACACACAATAGGTGTTTGGTAAATGCTTGCTGATTAAAATCAGGCCATAGATGAAAACTAGAGAAATGTGATGTTATCTTTGTATCCAGAGGCAGATTTTCTTTCCCATAAAGGTTAATTTTATAGCTTCTAAAAATATGAACAATAGGCTTTTTTCTTTTCATAGCAGTGATAATGGTACCTGAGCGAATTAATTACCTTTTTGTTCCCATTAGCTAGTGGCAAGTATGCAGGGCCAACAGCACAGAGCAAAGGAAGTTATATTAGTCATGGTTTTCTTGCAGACCACGGAAAAGAAAATTAGGTTAATGAGAGGGCATGGGGATTGAATACCAGAGCCCATGGTGGAGTGCACTGAAGATAGAGGCTTAGACAATGAGTAATTGGATGGGGAGGAAAATGCATATTCTGAGAAATCAAGAGGTAACTGAGCACATTTCAAAGAAACAGAGGTAAAACTAAAAAGGTTTTGCAGAAGGAAATGACCAAATTAAAAGGCCACCTATGGAATGAGGGAAAATAATTACAAACGTATATCTGATACAGGGTTAATATCCATTGAAAACATATAAGGAATATCTACTTAATATCCAAAAGCCAGATAACCCAATTTAAAAAATGGGCCAAATAACTAAACAGACATTTCTCAAAAAAAAAAAAAAAAAAATACACAAATGGACAACAGGCACTTGAAAAGGTGCTCAATATCACTAATCATCAGGGAAATGCAAATCAAAACCACAGCGAGGTATCACCTCATACCTGCTGGGATGGCTGTTATATTTTAAAAAAGTACTGGTGAGGTTGTGTAGAAAAAGGAACCCTGTACATTGTTGGTGGGAATGCAAATTGGTGCAGCCACTATGAAAAATAGTGTGGAGGTAAAAAATTAAAAGTAGAACCAACAATTA
This sequence comes from Rhinopithecus bieti, assembly GCF_001698545.2. Classification (NCBI taxonomy): domain Eukaryota; kingdom Metazoa; phylum Chordata; class Mammalia; order Primates; family Cercopithecidae; genus Rhinopithecus; species Rhinopithecus bieti. Next base: position 3,387,654 of record NW_016806375.1, on the reverse strand, counting down.
TATGATCTAGCAATCCTTTGGGTATACAGAGAAACTGAAATCAGAATCTTGAAGAGAGATCTGCACTAGTGTATTCATAGCAGCATTATTCAAATTAACCAAGAAAAACGAAGTAACCTAAATGGCCAGACGCAGATGAATAAAGAAAATTTGGTATATACATACAATGGACTATTATTCAGTCTTAAAGGAGAAGATCTTGCTATTTATGGCAGCAAGAATGGACCTGTAGTACATAATGCTAAAGTGAAATAAGCCAGACACAGGGAAAATACTGCACAATACCATTTATATGAAGAATCGAGCCAAATTCATAGAAGCAGAGAGTAGAATGGTGGTTGCTAAGGGCTGAAAGTATGAGTAAAATCAGCAGATACTGTCAAAGGGTATAAAATTTGTTATGCAAAATTAGTATGCCCTTGAAATCTATATAGTGTAGTGCCTATAGCTGACAATATTGTATAACTTAAAAATCTAAGAGGTAGATCTTATGTTAAGTGTTCTTGTCACTCCCAAAAATAGGATAGGAGTAAGCTCTTGGAGGTAATGGATAAGTGTATGGCATAGATTGTAGGGATGGTTTCACAGGTGTATACTTATCCCTAAACTCATCAAGTTGTATACATTAAATATATACAGATTTTTAAAAAATGTCAATTATACTTCAATAAAGTGGTTTAAAATAAAAGAAGGTAACTTCTCCCGAGAAGATAGTCTTTACTTTGGAGAATGTGACTCAGCCCTTGATGGTTGCCCTCTTCAACCATTAAGGAATGCCAGGTATTTAAACTAATACCTATGTCTATAGAATTTGCATTCTTTCCAAATGAGCTTAAGAGTCTCTAAAATCTAACTCCCACCTCATTCAATGTTCATGATACTTGGATCTCTGGCTTCTGTGTGGACACATCTGATGATAGGGAGCTCACTTGCATTACAGGGTTTTGGTTCATTAAGAATACAGTTTCTGGCTGGGCGTGGTGACTCATGCCTGTAATCCCAGCACTTTGGGAGGCCGAGGTGGGAGGATCACCTGAGGTCAGGAGTTCGAAACCACCATGGCCAACATGGTGAAATCCTATCTCTACTAAAGATACAAAAATCAGCTGGGTGTGGTGGCAGGTGCCTGTATTCGCAGCTACTTGGGGGACTGAGGCATGAGAATTACTTGAACCCAGGAGGCAAAGGTTGCAGTGAGCCAAGATCATGCCGTTGCACTCCAGCCTGGGCCACAGAGCAAGACTCCGTCTCAAAAAAAAAAAAAAAAAAAAAAAAAAAAAAAAATTCTGACCACTGTCTCTACAAAAAAATTAAAAAATTATGGTTGCTGGTGAGGCTGTGGAAAAAGGGACTGCTTATGCACTGTTGGTGAGAATATAAATTAGCTACTATGGAAAGCAGCTGTGAGATTTCTCAAAGAACTTAGAACTACTGGCCTGGCACAGTGCCTCACGCCTGTAATCCCAGCACTTTGGGAGGCGCAGGTGGGCAGATCACATGAGGTCAGGAGTTCGAGACCAGCCAGGCCGTGGTGAAACCCCATCTCTACTCAAAATACAAAAATTAGCCAGGCGTGGTGGCATGTGCCTGTAATCCCAGTTATTTGAGAGACTGAGGCAGGAGAATTGCTTGAACCTGGGAGGTGGAGGTTGCAGTGAGTCAAGATTGTGCCTCTGCACTCCAGCCTGGGCAACAGAATGAGACTCTGTCTCAAAAAAAAAAAAAAAAAAAAAAACCACCAACAAAAAAGAAACAGAACTACCATTCAACTCAGCAATGCCACTACTGAGTATAAACTCAAAGAAAAATAAGTCATTCTACCAAAATGACACATGCAGTTATATGTTCATCACAGTGCTATTCACAATGACAAATACGTAGAATCAACCTAGATGTCCATCAGTGGTAGAGTGGATACAAATGCGGTACATATACACCATGGAATACTACAAACCCATGAAAAATGAAATTATGTCCTTTGCACCAGCATGGAAGTAGCTGAAGGTCATTATCCTAAGCGAGTTAACACAGGAATAGAAAACCAGATAACTGCATGTTCTCTGTAGTTTAAGTGGGAGCTAAACAACAGGTATTCATGGACATGAAGATGGAGACAGTAGACACCGAGGACTACTAGAGACAGGAGGGGAAGAAGGGGCCATGGGTTGGAAAAACTACCTATTGGGTACTATGCTCACTACCTAGGAGATATGGGATCCATATCCCAAACCTCAGCATCACAATATACTCGTGTTAACAAACCAGCATATGTACGCCCTGAACCTAAAATAAATGTTGAAATTGTTTAAAAAGCCAGGCATGGTGGCATGCCCCTGTAATCTCAGCTACTCAAGAGGCTGAGGTGGGAGGATCACTTGAACCAGGCGTTGGAGACCACAGTGAGTTACGATCTCACCGCTGCACTCCAGCGTGGGTGACAGAGGGAGATCCTGTATCTAAAACAAAAAAGAATACAGCTTCTGAAATAAGAAAGACTTACCTAAATCCTCGATTCATAATTGGCCAAGTGTTTTCCCTTGAGTCCATGATATCCTCTCTAAACCTTGGGCTTCACATTAGTGAGTTGGGGGATAGGGAGGAAGGATTTATATCATAAGGGGATTAAATAAAGTAGTGCAAGTAAAGTACTTAGAGTATCTAGCCCATATTTATTCCTCTGTAAAAGTTATTTTTCATTTCTGTTCCACAAATATTCAACACTATTTTCCAATGAAGTAGCATACTCAAAAGTATTTTGCATCCTTCCTTCCTTAGATGCTTGCAATAATAGTTCTCTGTAGTAATTACCATTGTTTTTAGTTTTCTGTTAAGATGACGAAGACCCAAGTTCTGTGTTTCTTCTCTTGCTATTTCTTTTTCAGGAAAAAAAAAAATGAAATTTTATGTTGGTAACAAGTCTTGCTATTCAGAGCTGGCCTGGGACAAGATGGTGCATGAATCACCCTTTGTTTTTGTCCTGTTACCCCTATTCATGGCACCTCCACTCCTTGATGTCAAGGAATTGCATGCTATTTCCAGAATCTTCACTTGCTAAAGGAAAGACTCTGACAGCAGTCAGCACCTTGGGAAGATGACCTTTGGGTTCTCTCAAAGGTTTTATACTTAGACTCTGAGGAATTTTCCCACCAAAATGAATTCCTGGCATCAGGGAGCCAGGTGCAAGGAAAGTCTAGAATCATTAAAGTTGACGATGTGTTGACAAACTATTTCCTACATACACAAGTAGGCATCCCTTTTCCTAGGTATCTCAAGGCCAGCGGAAAATTCAGATCATTCCGTAGCTACAGTTTTATTAGGGAAGGAGCCTGAAATACTTAGACATGAATAGATTTTCATGGAATATGGGAAGGTCATAGAATTGAGGACTGGAAAAGGATTACTGTAGTCTAATCTTAGGATGGAAATTTAATCTGAAGTCCAGAGGCAAAATACACTGTGCTTAAAGTCAGACAGAGTCAATACAAGCTGTGCTAGAATCCAGAACCCCCTAGGCCCAGGAGCTAGGGATTCCACATCTGCAATTTAACATCATTGATTACAAAACCCTAACTTCCCTTTGGAATGGTTTAAACTTACTGGGCCTGAGAATAATATGTTTGTCTCTTCTTTTTAAAAAGACTTTCTAAAGCTTTAGTCTCATTCCCTCCATAGGTGACCCTGCATGAACATATGAGTCTAGTGTTTTTGCTTTATAAAGAACACTGAAAGTTAGGAAGCCCCTAGCCCTGTTTGGCACCAAGAAGCTGATTGGAGTTGGATACTAGCCAAGGACCTGTCACTCTCTGTTTGCATGCTGTTCGGGCCATCCTGCTTTCAGCACAAAAGCAAAAGGCAGTGGAAATGTGGATGCATTTGGAGATTCATTTCACATTATTGAAGCAAGGCTGGAGTCAACAACCTGAATTTAATTACTGTTCTGACAGTTGGGAGGCAATTAATCCTTCTCTCACTCCTCCTCCTTCTGCCCCAGCTTCAAAGTGTCATTTCTTTTCTTCCCTCCCTCTCATACTAATTAGAAACATGCTGTAGGGTGAAAGGTGACTAGTGTGAAGCTAAAACAGTGTCACCAAAGCCCCTTTCATAGAAAAGAGAGCTCACGGTTGGAGGAAGTTGGTCCCCAACACAGGAGCATCTGCTTCTGAGGCAGAGAAGAAGAACGGGGTGTGGAACTGGCCCTGAGGCCTGACTGCATCTCTGCCACTCACTGGCTCCATAACTTGGGCAAGCCACACCATCTCTCCATTCATATTTCCACTTCTGGGAGTCAAGGGCTCCCAACTTTTCTACTGCTCAGTTGTATAAGGGAAAGCAATAAAAGTGACTGCCATTAGAATAGTAAAAGCATCATTCTAGTATAGGACATAAAGATATGAAAAATGACTCCCTTCAAATACAGCCATGAACTGGACCTGGAGAGCAAGGATCCTAAAATTCACAGGATGCAAACTTCTTAATGTATTTAAAGGTGGGAGTCAGTTTTTATACACTGTTCTCACTTGGCAAGCTGTCCCCTTCTCTTCACAACACCTCCTTAGCTGCAGTGCCAGGCTCTGCATCAGCCCCAGGGCCTGCTTCATGACAGGGAAGAGAGACATTCAGAGGTCCCATGTTGCTTCCTTCATGGATCCCTCCAATGCAGCCTTGAGCTTTCTGTTGTTTGTCCTAGTGTCAGATTTGCTAGATGTTTATGTTAATACATAGAAAAAGTTTAATCATTTTGATGATCAGGGTAGGGGAGATTATCATCCCAGGAGAGCTGTAGAGGCAAAGTGACTTTTCCAAGTCACTTGCTAGTTAGTTCTCAAAATGAGGCTGTAATGCAAGCTTTCCAAATCCCAGTAGGAATCTTAGTTTGGTAGTTAAGCTCCTCCGTAATTCCTTTCTCCTATTTAAAGATGATTATGGCTCCAAGTCTCATTACATTGAATGGCTCTTTCCATATGTAAACTACTTATAGACACACAAATAATAATTCAGCTTATAATGCATCCTTCTTTTCTCTAAGTGCTTTTGATCCATCTGGGCTGCATTTCTTACCCAAATCAGCATGCATTTTTTTTTTTTTTCCTGAAATTGGCACTTTCTGGAAAACAGAGGCCAACTGTAGAAGAAAGTCCCTACTTGTGTCATTGTGGTTGAGTCTTTTCGTAAATGGCAGATGTAACAAGATGTGTGAGAGGGAAAAGATAACATCTGAGAAATATATGAGTTCCCCAATAAAATGAGGTGCAGATTATTCTCTTGTCTCCTTCTGTCTTTACTGTTGACTAACCATGTGATGAGATCCCTTTCCCCTCTCTGAACTTCAGGTTTCATTCTTTAAAATATGGGGCCCTAAACAGGTCAGAAGGGCAAGTAAAAGTTCTGCAGGCTGAATCTTGGTCTCTGATCTGCTTGTTTGACTTGCACTGAAACAAAGTATGTTTTGAAAAACCAGGAAACATTATATAAATTCCAGAGTTTTGACTTCTCTTAGTATATTTGCAGAGCTGGCAAAAGTATGTCCACATTCCTGCCTAAAAACAATGATCCAGTTCCGAGTTGTGGCTACTCTCACAGGATAGGGCATTACTTGCCCCTTGGTGTATCCTGGTTCCACCTCCAAACCAGATCATACGTGTGTGTTATCTGCCTGGTTCATGAATGAGGGACACCTGGAGTAGGCCATCCTTAGTCTCCTTTCAACTCTGCCTTCACCATAAAATCATTCATCTTAAAGGCTAAGAAGGAGTGTGACGCTGTGTATCTGTGATGACCTTGACTCTACCTCTCATTATGGCCTGGAAGATTTTACTGCTTTTGTGTGTTCTTGTTATGCCCAGGCCGTTTATTCCCCGAAGAAGACCACCAGAGTCCAGAGTCAAAGCCAAGCGGCAAGGATCTTTAATGCAAGTTTGAACTTGGTCCCTCCGTTCTACAACATACAAGAGGGCCTCGAATGATGCATGTGCCCGCTTTTTATAGCCCGATGCATACAGGATATGTAAGGTTACAGAGGTACAAAGGAATTCTTTTGGTTGCAGCATCACAACTGGTAATTGGTTAATATTTTAAGTTATACAATTAACAGTTTTCTATTTGTTCCCACGCATTTCGTAAAACTACAAACGGTTGTGACCTTATCAGGGGCTCTCTAGGTGGTGTTTCTGAGATGTGTGTGTGTGTGGGGGGGATGTGTTTGTGTTGGGCTCAGGAAGTTGGGACAAAATAGAGGAATGTGTTTGTACTGGGCCCAGGACTAAGATATGTGGCAGACACCGGTAATTAGAACAGAGCAGGACAGAGACTTTCACAACGTTTGTCCTTACAATGTCTGGAGTCTATAGATAACCTAATCGGTTAGGTCCGGGGTCAAT
>NW_016806375.1:3369390-3379306 GCF_001698545.2 Rhinopithecus bieti | reverse complement strand
GTAAAACTACAAACGGTTGTGACCTTATCAGGGGCTCTCTAGGTGGTGTTTCTGAGATGTGTGTGTGGGGGGGGATGTGTTTGTGTTGGGCTCAGGAAGTTGGGACAAAATAGAGGAATGTGTTTGTACTGGGCCCAGGACTAAGATATGTGGCAGACACCGGTAATTAGAACAGAACAGAGCAGGACAGAGACTTTCACAACGTTTGTCCTTACAATGTCTGGAGTCTATAGATAACCTAATCGGTTAGGTCCGGGGTCGATCTTTAACTAGGCTCAGGGCGCCGCCCGGGCTGTTTGCCTGTGGACTTCATTCCTGCCTTTTAGTTTTTTCATTTGATCTCTTTCATTCTGACTCCATATGGGATCACATTCTCAGGGACAGTGTCCAAAATGATCTGGATATGACACACTTTGAACTAAGATGATAGATTTTGGGGCTACCATTTTATTGCCTGAGGGCCATTATAGGCAGCTCTACTCAAGGTGGTAATGATAATGTTATTAATTATGTTATTAATAATATTGCCTATAATATTAAAAGAAGAATAATATTTTTCAATATTAACTAACATTATTGAACCCAGCCATGAGCCAATCACTGTAAGTGTAGCATCAGTATGGGGATGGTGGGCATCCTCGTGTGCTCCCAAATGACCGAGTGCAACATCTAAATGTACTCCTATGATATACTAAAGAAGGGAAAAATAGGATGACTTGGAATGTGCCAAACTCTTGGAAAGAACACAAAAGTATAATGTGGAATGAAAGTCACAGTTCTATTTGTTTTGCAACATTGTGAAAATCACATTTTTCCCCTCTGGATAAAAATGAAAAGCAAAGGTACAAGGAGCAATGGTTTATGGAGCAACTCCCTGTTGTCCCCAGAATGATGGTCCCCTTCACTAACTGAAACACCCTGCCACTTGCTTAACTGAGCATTTTACTTTTGGATCCTCATTTAATATCACCACAAACCTACAAGTTAATTTTGTAATATTCATCAAAAAGAGGAGAGGATGGAGACTCAGATTAAGTGACTTGCATATGCCATAAAGCTAAAATGTGGATCATCCTGCCTTTGGAATCCAAAGGCCATACTACTCTTTTTTTTTTTTTTTTTTTTGACAGTTTCTCTCTCTTGCCCAGGCTCATCTCACTGCAACCTCTTTCTCCTGGGTTCAAGCAATTCTCATGTCTCTCCTAAGTAGCTAGGATTGCAGATGTGCACCACCACACTGGTTAATTTGTGTATTTTTAATAGAGATAGAGTTTTGCCATGTTGGCCAGGCTGGTCTCAAACTCCTGGCCTCAAGTGATCCACTCGCCTCAACTTCCCGAAGTGGTGGGATTACAGGCATGAGCCACTGCTCCAGGCCTGAAGTCCATACTCTTGATCACAACCCCATTCTGCCACCAGTACCATTGAAAGGGTTTGACTTCATGGTCTTGTGGAGTCCTTCCAACACAGTCTATGATTTAGGGTGGCGGAATGGCATAGTGGTGTAGCATGACTTCTTGCCTTATTTTCTATATCTGTAATGAGGATTAAGTATGAACCTGTCACTCTATTTTGCGATCAGTAAACTCAAGTCATAATCATTATTAACATATGTATCCCCAGCGTTCACAAAACAGTCACTACAAGGTCAAAGACCGTTTCTATTTTTCCCATCGATATTCCCAATGCCCAGAAAAATTCTTCACATTTAGTAGGCAATCAGTTAAATGTTTGTTGAATGAATGTATGTTTCTTTGATAAGCAAATCAAATATTTGGTACAATGGAAGACCATCCTCCTCTAAAAGAAGGAATGTGTGCTTTTGAGATTTTCACTTTGACAAACAAGGTGACTACTGGAACTTACTGCATTGCCATGTGAGCAGGGAAAAACGACTTTATAAATCAGCACTGTCAATCACACCAAATACCCTGTTTTGGGCCACATTTCCAAGCTGTTACTCTTACGCTGGACATGCTCCTGTGGCCTCTTGTGACCACGAGGGGGCACTGCATGTTTACTCACGCCAGGAGCTGAATTTATTCTGAACAATACCCACAGCCAGTCTTTGTGTGGTCTTATTCCTTGGAGATGTCTTTGTGGTGCTTACGAGTGTGGAACAAGATTGCTTTCTAACTACCTGTATGGCAAATAAATTGTGTTCTTGTTAGTGCAGAATATTTAAATAAAATAGGATAAGAATCAAATGCAATATTTTAGTAGGCTGAAACTGACATAACATCATGTGGTGGTGAGGCAGTAAGTGGCACACCATCCCTATTTTACAACCTTTTCCTCAAGTCTTACTGGAGTGAAACCCATCTATTCATGAAAGGCTAGCTCAGCCTGTATTCCATGCCTAGGATATAAGCAGCACCCAACATAGGGAGTTATTATTTCCATTATTTTCACATAGACACTGGAAGGCTAGAACCTCAGGGGTATGGAGGGATCATGGTGTATGTTTTGCTCCAGGTCCTGTGGCAGCAATTCCAGCAGCAGATATCAAAAGGCTTAGCTGCAGTTCCTGTGCACTGCCATGGCCCATCACCTGGACTGATGCAGCATGGTAGATGAGGAGACACACTCCTTGCTGGTGAAAAGTTGTCATCAGTTTGGAATTAACACTTAGTCACTTTGGGAATTATTTTCATTTCTTCCAAGAAAAGAAAATTTCACCTGTGTGACCAAGGTGTTTTGGGAATTTACATTCACAGGCAGTATTTTAAAGTGATGGCCAGTATTAGCCACAATATGAGATTATTAGGCCTGATGGACCAAGACTTCAGTTACAGCTGCTGATGCATATGAGAAATTGCTATCCGTGGCTACTAAAGCCTATTCAAATTGACTTCTCTGCCATCTCTCCATAGAGGTATCCATCCATATGTTCTTCTGCAAAATGTTTTCACTTTACATTCCAGCCATTTTCTGGCCTCCTGGAAGCCAAGTTGTATGGAAGTCAATAAGGGCTGCCCTACCATGCATTTACAAGGACACCTTTCTTATTGCCTTCAATGTGAATGCCACCCTTTGAAACACAACTCTAACCAAAGTAACTGGACTCAGAGGTGATCCAAAGGTGAGGCCCTGGCTCCAAGTTTATTTTGCAGGATCCTGTCAAATGCATCTCAAACTGAGGCCCAGAAAATGTTCATTTTAACAAACTTTCCAGATGGTTGTGATGCTGGTGATCAACAGGTTCTGTTGATGACTCTTTTGGACTCTGAGGGCTCTTTGTCTTTTCTAGAAGATCCCTTTTATTAAGACAGGGGAATAAAGGTAGCAGACTAGACAAAAGTGCACTAGTAGTTATTTGGTGCCAATTCTGCCTCGAGTACTGAGTTGGGCTTGTATGATTTGTTAATGTAACTTAATTGAATTTTACCCAGTGTTTCCCTGTTCACCTTTCAGGTGAAGAACCAGGATGCCATATAATCCTCTAATCCCCTGGTCTCAACGTTTAAAATGTCTATAATAGCCAGTCAGGCACCAAAAACATAGTTAACCAGTTTCTAGAGAATATTTGCACATCTATGGGACTCAAGTCCCGCTTTGGATGTTTTCATGTTTCTAGAGATGTTTTTCAGTTTCTAGAGAATGTATGCCTCCATTTATTGCCTGACTTGCTGGATTTTTCAAATAAAACTAGAAAAAAAAGTACGTGCGATTTCTTGGTTTGTAAAAAATGTTGGTGACAAGTATAAATTTTATCAAAAGTAGAATACAGGATAAACAAACCCTCACTGTGGGCCAGATCCTAGAGCATTATTTGTTCATTTGCAATCCTGATCTAATTCTTGACAATCATTGTTTTGAGATGGAAGAGACCTTTGGTTATGGTGGAGTAGTAGAAAGGATACCAAATATGTGGTCAGGGGACTTGAAGTGAGTCTCAATTCTGCAAAACTCTAGGAGACTTTGAGTAGTTCTCATCTCTCTGAGTATCAATATTGTACCAAAAAAATGGAATTAATAGTATCTTCTTCACAGGATTACTATAAGGCTAAAATTAAATACTATGTGTCAGTATATTCTATACTTCAGTAACTCAAAAACAACCTTCACTTTTTTTGCCACAGCCAGATAACACATCTATTACTTAATATTTTTCTTTCTATTTACTTTTTAAAAATCTGAAATATCTACATAGCTCTCAGTCAAAGTAATAATATTCATAGAAATAGAAGTTCAAGCTAGGGACATGTTTTCCTCCTGTCATATGATAAATTAAATATAAAACACATTCAGATAGTTTGGCTATATGCCACTTTATACTTCCACAATACTTTCATAAGATTAACACGCTTGTAAAACAAAATAGCAGATGAGTGGGTATAATTGCTTCAGTAGTAACTTTATGGCAAATGTTGATCATTACTTTTAATGAGGTAAAAATAGATTTTATATTTATGAAGTAGCTCTTAAACTAGGAGCTCTCAGTTTAATTTTTTTCTCATTTTTAACTTGGGGCTTGCAATTCCTTTTCTGCTTTCTTTAATAAAAATCAGCATGGGATAGGGGATAGGTAGGATCCAATAACCTAGGATGTATTTAATATCACAGCTTTTCCTTGATATTGATTTGTATATTAATAAACATTTCCATTTTTTAGCATCTCATTTTAGTGTTAAGTCAATAAACAGTAATATCTTCAAATAGATTTTTTTATTACATGGTTGGTGGGTCTTTAGTATTCCAAGGTTGAAGTTAGATAATAAGGGAGTTAAGGTACCTGATATGGTTTGGCTGTGTCCCCACCCAAATCTCACCTTGAATTGTAATAATCCCCATGTGTCAAGCGTGGAGCCAGGTGGAGATAATTGAATCATGGTGGTGGTTTCCCCCATACTGTTCTCATGGTAGTAAATAAGTCTTATGAAATCTGATGGCTTTATAACTGGGAGTTTCCCTGCACAAGTTCTGTCTTGCCTCCAACCATGTAAGATGTGACTTTGCTCCTCCTTTGCCTTCCACCATGATTGTGAGGCCTCCCCAGCCACATGGAACTGGGAGCCCATTAAACCTCTTTTTCTCTATAAATTACCCAGTCTCTGGTATGTCTTTATCAGCTGCGTGAGAATAGACTAATAAAGTACCACACCTAATTCCTAAGACTGACTCTGTAGTTATTTACTCAACAAAAAACATACTGAGTATACAGCCTGGGCACTGTGAATACAGCAGAGAACAAAACAAAGAGTCCTTATGAAGTTTCACTCTGGTGAGGGAAAATAATCAAAAATAATATATTTACTGTATCAGGTGGTGATAAATGCTATGAAATCAAAAAGCCAAGGTGGAAAGAGACAGCAATAGGATCGGTCCTATTTTATTAGAGCCTGAATAAGGTAAGAGAATAAACCATGATGTTAACTAAAAGAAATGTGATCCAGCAAAAGAAAAATTAGGAATAAAGGCCTTGAGAAGGGTGCTGGGTGTGCTTGTGAAGTGGCAAAGAAGCCAGCATAGCAGATAGCTGGAGGAGGAGATCAAGCAGGAAGGAAAGGGGCAGGTAATGGGGTCAAATAACATAGGCCTTTTGTTTTTCAAACAGAGTAAGCGGGAGGCCTTTGGGGGATGTGAGTAAAGGAGTGACATGATCTGATATGATTTTGAACTATCTGTCTAGCAATTATGTGAAAAAGAGACTTGACGAGGATAAGTGTGGGAAAGGTAGACCAAAGACCGTTTTTATGCTGCCATGAGAGAGGATGGTAGCTTGGACTAAAGAGATAGCCTTAGAGGTGAAAAAATGTGGCCAGATTCTGGACACATTTTAAAACTAAAGCAGGTGATACCTTCTGATGAAATACATGTGGGATAAGAAAGCAAAGAGTCAAGGATAAACCTAAAGTTTTCAGAAACAGAAAGAGCATTGGGAAGAATCAAGTTTTGATTTACTGTAATTTTTACCTTTGCTAAGCCTTTCATACTTTTTCCACATGCAGGGATGCCTTCATAGGGCACCCTGATATAACTTACTTCCCTGTATGACAAAGGCTAGTTTAAATTCATGCTTTATTGTGCAAATTAATATGCTTTTGGCCGGTGACCACTGACCACTTTTGTTTGGCCAAAAATATCAATTAAAGAGCTCAAGATAAACAGAGAATAATGTTTACTTTTCACCATTCTTCTCCTCTACTTGATTCTTTGTTTTAATGATATACTACCTGTACCTAAAAAGATGAACATTTCCCCAAAAGATTCATATCAAGTCAAATAATATGACTTGAATTACTTCTACCTTTCTTGTCTACTTTTTATTCGTATGAACCTAATCATCCACTATGTCCTAAACGCTAGTCAGTACTCTCTTCTCTTTTTCTTTCTCTAAATACTATGTATCCTTGCACTTTAAATATTATTAAAAGCTTACCAGTGGGTTTTCATCAACCGTAAGTTAGTTGTTTTATCTCCTTTTACAGTTGAAAAAACTGAAGTTCAAAGACTTTACTTGAATTAATCAAGCTTACAAATCTCAGAAAACGTGGTATTGAGATTTGAAGCTGGGAGGGTCTGACTTGCAGTGCCAGCTCTTACATGCTATGCTCTACTGCATCACTGTTCTGCTTTTGCTGTACGGCATTTGCAATACTGATTCCACTAGCTTTCCAGTAGATTCCATTAAGATGTTGTCTTAAAGAAAAGTGGAAATTTTAAGTGGGAGACCTGTCATCACCAGGAAGCCTTCCTTGAATGCCTCAGCATTTCTACGAGTCTCTTTTCTTCTGGAAATACTACAATATTGAAATATTCTCACTGGCATACCTAAAATATCAACTCTTTTGTGAAGCCTTCCAGGCTATCACCACTGCAATTTCTCTCTCCTTCCTCCTCCTACAGTGCTAAACCATATCTATTATGCCACTTGTCAGAGTCCACCTCCAGTCATGGTCCAGTCTTGTAGTGCTAATAGTACTGTTGTTTGTTGGTAGTGTCAACTCTCCCATTGAGTTCCTTAAATGGGCACCATCTTTTTGTATTTTTCATAGCCCAGCATTGGTACTAAATATATTTAATTCTTTGAGCATAAGAATCTACGTTTATTCTATGTGTTTCCCAGTGCCTAGCAATACGGTTGGATGTAAAGTAGGAATTGAATATATCTTGAATGAGCAAAGGGAAAATAGAGAATTTCTATTTGTCACATTACCTTCTAAAGAAAAAAAATGTATAGTCAGTTTCTCTGGCCTTTGTAGCTTCATGAATTTCCCTTCATAAGGAAGGTTTATATTTTTGTCAAAAGAATTTCTCTAGGATGTACATGAAGCTTACTAAGGCTGAGCTTTCTCTTTCAAGCAGCAAAGGCCAAGTCAGCAGGGAGACTCCTGCCACCCACCCCAGCCTACTCCAAACTTCATGGAATTTTTATTAGCCCTCTTCTAGCCAGCCAACTCAGTATTGCGCTTACATAAAAATTCAACCCTCTGGCATCTGATGAATAAAATAACTCCGTGGCCAGATATACTTGTGGCAGGGGAGGGATTCAAAAGACATCCAGCTGTGCATCTACTCAGATTTCCTCAGTGGGGCATCCTTCCCATTTCAGTGCCCCTCAGTAATTAGCCCAATGCCATTTGCTCACCTAGAGTGTCTTTGCAGTGGGAGGCAGCAGGATAGGATGACAGGAATACCAGACTTGAAATCAGGAGACCTGCTCTAATATTTACTAACTTTTCCATTTGTCTCAATGTTTCTGATTCTGCAAAATGGGAATTAAAAATCACTTCAATAGCCACTGGATTGTTTCTAGAATCAAATGAGAGAAGACATATGAAAATGTTTTCTAATAGATAATTCTATTTACAAAATAACCTTAAAATGACCTGTCTTGGCAAGATGATAATTAGACAAGTGAAGAAGAGGTGCACAAATAAGAAAATGGAGGAAATAATCCATATGAAACACTTAGCACAGTCCTGGTACCTGGCAAATGCTCAGTATGGCTGAAGTAGTTGCTGCTGCTATCGGTTTTGTTATTATAACCTAGTTTCTTAACTTTACCCCTACCATGCTGATGATGCCAGTTCTAAAATTAGTAATAACTATCAATTTTGGGTGTTTGCTAAATGTCAGAAACTATGATAACTGCTTTGAAAAGATTTTCTCATTTAGTGCTGGTATCAAATGTCCCCTCTCCTCTTCCTCCTCCTATTGTTTTACAAATGAGGAAATTTGTGTTGAGAGAGGTTGCGAGTAACTCAGTTTATAAGTAGTCTGAGATCTGAACATGACAGTCTTAACTCCAGAGGCCTTACACTTATGCTATGAATTATTGGCCATTGGTGTAATGTAACACTAAAATTAAATATAGTGAGGTATCTAGCTAAAACAATTCTGGAATTTTGTATTAATCATTTGCCTTCTGATCTGAGCAGTAGAGGATATATCTTTAATTACCTTTGTAAATAAGAAAACTGAGAGAGGCCTAAAATAACTTGATGAAGAAATTGTGTCATTTCACAAAATTTTAGAATTCTTGGAGGTCATCTTGTTTAAACCTGTCATCTTATAGAGGAGACGTATGCGGGGAGAAAGCATAATCTATTCAACTTTATATGTTGAGCTACTAACATCATCAAGGCTAAAATATATTCTCTTTTAACCATATTCAAGGACAAATTGACCAGGCATGGAAGCATTATCAGTAGTTACATATCAGATCACATGAACTGATCTATACAGCTTTGGAATGAGTAAGATTCCTCATCTACTTTAACTCCTTGATTGCATAGAAATATGGTGGTAGTTCAGGTCCTGAAGTAAATTCATGCTATTATTTCTACTGGGAGCAACTTTAGATTGAATCAAAGGTAGCTACTGGAGGATTTACCAGGTTTTTTATTAATACCTGAAATGAAAAGTACAATGCAAATGGATATTTTTACAAGGGTACTTGAAGCAAATAGGAGGCCAGTGGGGAAACTGATGTCCTCCTTAAGTTAGAGACACTAGAGGGAGGGGGTAGAGGCTCATTGACCTTAGTGTGTCTGCCATTCTTGGGAATGACAGAAATGCTAAGCCTTTGTGATCCGACAATGGGTGCCAATATTTCGTATGTAGTACAGAAACTATGATTTCTGGGATTATTTTTCTCCCTGTTGAAACAAATAAGTATCGGAAAAGCACTTATTTTCACCAAAATCCTAAGCAACAATTCTTTCCTCATCTAAAATTGTATGCCTTGCCAATGATAGTTTTGAAATCTATTTTTTCTTCTCTTTTCTTTCTCCCAGCAATGACAACCTAATAATGATGATGAAACTTAAAAAAAAATAGTAATAATGACTCATAAAAGCTCTCAGTCACTAGATAGAAAACAAGATGCCAAGTTTGAGGCTCTCTTGAGATTTGGAAGAAATTTTTTTTTGTCATTGACTTATGTACTTCATCAAAGAGCTTGCTATATAACTTGGCGATGGTTCAGAGAGAAGTCTAATGCACATGAAATGTGGACGTTGAATCCAAAAATGCCACTGTATCTCTTAGTGGAAGAGAAAAATATATACTCAGACTTGTGACAACTGCTAGACAAAGGATGCATAATAATACTTCTGGGGAGGACTTGTACATAGGCTATTGTGGATGAATAAGTGGAGCTGTCCGTGGAACTGGACAAAAACCAAGAATTGGTGCAAAGCCATCTGGAATATTTAGGCCTTCACAATGGGGGCAATCAGACATCTTCTAAGAGGACTGATTGCTAGTCTTGTTAACAGGGAGGAGTTAGTGATCAATGTGTTTAATCACAGCCTGACAATAACTTCTAGTAAATAAGGACTTAAGGAAAAACATTTTAGACAAGAATCAGTATTCTATAGTGTTTGAAAAGTTTTGTGTCTTGCTGCTTCTTTTAAAATCTATCAAAAAAAAAAAAAATCTATCAACCCAGGCAGCTTTTTTTTTTTTT
>NW_016806375.1:3361152-3369120 GCF_001698545.2 Rhinopithecus bieti | reverse complement strand
AAAAAAAAAAAAATCTATCAACCCAGGCAGCTTTTTTTTTTTTTCTTTTCTTTTCAATGTCTGTCCTTTTCTTCATAATAAAATTGTATGGATAAAGGATACTGAAATCTGTAGAGCACAGCAATGTGACTCCATGGAAATGTGTGAGTGGGAATCTATAACACTGTAGGGGACTTTGGTTAGTGCTTATGTTTGGGCAAGAATAGGTAGTTGCATATGTGTAAGTATTTTAACTCAATGAATAAAATTCCATTGTTAGCAGTATCACATTTGAGGGTGATTTAGAAATGTTCCAGGCACAGATTTAAATTATAGTGGAGCTAAACTGCAATAACACACATTCCCTGATGTCAGATTACAAAATAATATAAAGTATAACAGGTGACATATTATCTAATACACTTTCAGTACAAGGTAGAATAAACTAATGCCTTTACTGAGAGGTACAGACAGTGTAATAGGAATGTAAATGGGAGAGAGATATATATATCATATATTTGGTAGAAAAGCAAAAATGTGAGATGTAGAAATGACATGTGAGAGGGTCTTTGACAAGCAGACAAGATTTAAATCATCAGTAGTGGGTCATGTCAAGTATTTTTCCTATATAGTAATCTTTTATTTTAACTGTATAATCCTTCACGGTATTATGACATACTAAAGGATTAAACTAAAGGATGCAAATTAGTGGTTTCAAAATTTTTCAACTAGTATAGGTTTTTTGACTGAGCATTTTGTTACATATACTCTCACAGGTTTTAAAAGCATTGCAATGAAATAGTTTTCGTTTAGTAATAGAACAAGTACTTAGTATATATTTTTGTATACCCAGAAAGCATTGTGATAACTTTATTAACCTTCATACGTTTGAATTTATGACCTCTGGCCTAAATAGTAATGACTTTATCAGATTTATTTCTTCTGGAGACAGGGCTAATGTGGGCAGAATAAGGAATGGGATGTTTAATGGAAAACAGGAGGCATTAAAAGAAAGTACTTGGCTATGGAAAGGAGGGAATGAGACTCCTTTCTATAGAAGTCATTAGTGCCTCTTTTATAGATAGGAAATTGAAACCCAATTAGAATCACATAGTAAGCCAATGGCTAAACTTGGAAGTTAGTCAGTCAACCACTAAACTTGTCACGTGTTGTTGTTCTTTCTGGAGTGTGCTGACGCAATCTTGGCTCACTGCAACCTCCGCCTCCTGGGTTCAAGTGATTCTCCTGCTTCAGTCTCCCAAGTAGCTGGGATTACAGGCACACGCCACCATGCCTTGCTAATTTTGGTATTTTTAGTAGAGACGGGGTTTCACCATGTTGGTCGGGCTGGTCTCAAACTCCTGACCTCAGGTGATCCTCCCGCCTTGGCCTTCCAAAGTGCTTGGATTACAGGTGTGAGCCACCACGCCCAGCCCGTGTTGTTTTTCTTACACCCTAATAGAAGCTGTTTTCAAAGACAACTGCCTTCTAAATTTGAATGTTCACATGCAGCTCATCCTGACAGGTTGACTTACAGGGACATCTAAGTCTTAGGACAAAAATGATAATGATATTGATGATGATGGTGATAACTTGAACCAAGCAAGCCATAGAAAAAGTGTGATCTGGATCAGTGGAAAAGGATACAGATTTAAAAGCATTAGCAA
Source organism: Rhinopithecus bieti (assembly GCF_001698545.2). NCBI lineage: Eukaryota > Metazoa > Chordata > Mammalia > Primates > Cercopithecidae > Rhinopithecus > Rhinopithecus bieti. The sequence goes on along the minus strand of NW_016806375.1, from coordinate 3,367,474 downwards.
GTTCACAGGTTTCTAGTTGTTTAGTTGAATGAAGCACTGGCAGTCTATTAAATTATTTATTCTGGTAATATCTTAATATCTCCTGTTGAAATATACAGAAACATATTTTAATTATTTTTTTCTGAGAGAGAAAAATGTCCCAACTACCTGGCCGTTATTTGTGTTTTGTCCTCTGACTAGCAATGTCTTTATTTTTGATCCTTTTTGCAGCAGGAATTTATAATGGATAAGAACATTTGGGTATGGGGAAAATGCTGACATTAGAGATGAATCATTGAGTAAATTGACACAAATTTATTGTGACTGCAGGTCAGTGTGCTGACATCAATTCTCCCAAGAAAAATTATTTTATCAAAATACAAATTAATGAAGAAAAATTTTCTATTTTCTTTCCTTGGAAGAAATTATTCCTGGTCCTTCTTATATAGAGTGCTGAATATTTCTGAAAGTAATTATTCCTCAGGAAAATAAGCTTTGGATAACTTCATGAGTTGTGAAAAAATGCCAATGAAGAATATCTGATTTTCTGGCTACAAGTAAGACATTTTCCTTTTGTGAGACTGATGTTCAGAGTGGACTAAAGCATGCACAGTTTGAGCTTAATAGTACTTAAATATATTTGCATAATATTTTATGTCAGTGGTTGTCAAACTTTATAGTGTATGAGAATAACCAAGAGGGCATGTTAAAATGATATTGCAAACTGTCAGCCCCTGCACCTCTCCCCCGGCATTTCTGATTCAGTTAGTCAGGGGTGGAGTATGAGAATTTTAATTTCTAATAAGTTCGCAGGTTGTGCTAATGCTACTGACTCAAGGACTACATGTTGAGAAAATGTTTTACACTGTGGTTTAAGATTTTCTTTCACTGTAATCATCAGGTGTGTTTGTCAGATAAGCTTCATGAAATAGGAAAGGCTGGCAAAATGTCTTATATGTTATGCATCGTAAAAGGGGAGCTGAACTAATTTGCCAAAGTTTGTATGGTAAACCAGTGTTGAAGAACATACTGAAATCCATCTTCTAACCCATAAAGTTGGCTTTAAAGATGCAAAATCTTTTTTAAATGAAGCCCATGTGATGAGGCTAAGAAACAGGGTATGAGATGATCTTTATTTGCAAGTAGATAAGATATAAATTACATATGAACTCTTTTGCCCTGCGATGTGGTTTGGCTATGTCCCCACCCAAATCTCACCTTGAATTTCAGCTCCCATAATTCCCATGTGACGTGGGAAGAACCCGGTGGGAGGTATTGAATCATGTGGGCAAGTCTTTCCCATGCTGTTCTTATGATAATGGATAAGTCTCTTGAGATCTGATGGTTTTATAAAGGGGATTTCCCCTACACAAGCTCTCTTGCCTGCTGCCGTGTGAGATGTGACTTTGCTCCTCATTCACCTTCTGCCATGATTGTGAGTCCTCCCAGCCATGTGAAACTGTGAGTCAGTTAAACTTCTTTTCTTTAAAAATTACCCAGTCTCAGGTCTTTATTAGCAGCATGAGAACAGACTAATACAGTAAATTGTTACCAGTAGAGTGGGGTGCTGCTGTAAAGATACCTGAAAATGTGGAAGTGACTTTGGAACTCGGTAACAAGCAGAGGTTGGAGCAATTTGAAAGGCTCAGAAGAAGACAGGAAGATGTGCAAAAGTTTGGAACTTTCTAGAGACTTGTTGACTGGCTTTGACTAAAATGCTGATAGTGATATGGACAATGAAGTCCAGGATGAGGAACTTGTTGGGAACTGAGTAAAGATCTCTCTTGCTATGCATAGAGACTTGTGACAATTTGCCCCCGCCCCAGAGATTTATGAAACTTTTAATTTGAGATAAATGATTTAGGGTATCTGGCAGAAGAAATTCCTAAGCAGCAAAGCCTTCAAGAGCAAGCAGAGCATAAAAGTTTAGAAAATTTGCAGCCTGATGATGCAATAGAAAAGAAAACCCATATTTTGAAGAGAAATTCAAGCTGGCCGCAGAAATTTGCATAAGTAACAAGGAGCCAAATGTTTACCACCAAGACAATGGAAAAAATGTCTCCAGGGCATGTTAGAGACTTTCATGACAGGGCCACCCATCACAGGCCTGGGGGCCTAGTAGGAAAAAATAACCATTGCATGTGCCTGGGCCAGGGCGCCTCTGCTACACAGCCTAGGGACTTGGTGCCCTGCATCCCAGCTGCTCCAGCCATGGCTAAAAGGGGAAAAAATACAGCTTGGGCCATGGGTTCAGAGGGTGCAAGCCCCAAGCCTTGGCAGCTCTCATGTGGTGTTGGTCCTGTGGGTGCACAGAAGCCAAAAATTGATGTTTGGGAACCTTCACCTATATTTGAGAGGATGTATGGTAATGCCTGGATGTCCAGTCACAAGTTTGCTGCAAGAGTGGGGCCTTCATGAGAACCTCTGACAGGGCAGTGCATAAGGGAAATGTGGGGTTGGAGCCCCTACACAGAGTCTCCACTGGGGTACTGCCTAGTGGAGCTGTGAGAAGAGGACTACCATATTCCAGACCCCAGAATGGTAGATCCACTGACAGCTTGCACTGTGCACCTGGAAAAGCCACAGACACTAAATGATAGCCCATAAAAGCAACCAGGAGGGGAGCTGTACCCTGCAAAGCCACAGAGGTGGAGCTGCTTTGGGAGCCCACCTCTTACATCAACCTGACCTGGATGTGAGATATGGATTCAAAGGAGATTATTTTGCAGCTTTAAGATTTGACTGCCCCACTGGATTTCGGACTTGCATAAGGTCTGTAGCACCTTTGTTTTGGCCAATTTAGCCAATGCCTATAGCCCCATTGTATCTAGGAAGTAACTAACTTGCTTTTGATTTTACAGGTTCATAGGCAGAAAGGACTTTCCTTGTCTCAGATGAGACTTTGGAGTATGGACTTTTGAGTTAATGCTAAAATGAGTTAAGACTTTGGGGGACTGTTGGGAAGGCATGATTGGTTTTGAAATGTGAAGACATGAGCTTTGGGAGGGGCCAGGGATGGAATGATATGATTTGGCTGTGTCCCCACCCAAATCTCATCTTGAACTGTATCTCCTATAACTCGCATATGTCATGGGAAGGACCCGGTGGGAGGTAATTAAATCATGAGAGCAAGTGTTTCCCATGCTGTTCCAGTGATAGTGAATAAGTTTCACAAGATCTGATGTTTTATAAAGGGGAGTTCTCCTACACAAGCCCTCTTGCCTGCTGCCATGTAAGATGTAACTTTGCTCCTCATTCGCCTTCTGTCATGTTTTTGAGGCCTCCCCAACCATGTGGAACTGTGAGTCAATTAACCCCCTTTCCTTTATAAATTATCCAGTCTCAGGTATGTCTTTATTAGCAACATGAGGACAGACTAATACACCTGGCATTCAAGGTTTTCTTGACCTATCTCAATCTTTTTGTTTTATCTGCAAATTACCTCTATTCTAGTCTCAAACTGAGCATTCCTTAAATAGGCAGATGATTTTCAGCTTTCAAATAGGAACATATCCAAAGTATTTCCTCCATCTCTTCTCAATAAAATTGTATCTCAGCATTCAGTTAATATGCTACCTCTTTCATAGAACTTCCCATGTCTTTTCTAGTCTTACCCCTTGTTCACATAGTAAGTGTTATATAAGTATGTACCAAATAAGTGAATAAAAGCACAGCATTGTGGAAGAAAAATATTAAGCTTTTATTTGATTTGAGAGGAGTACACAGACAAATGGGAGAAGCAAGTGGTAAGTTTTCCATATTTCATAGTCCTTTGCTTGTCATTTATTTTCTATTTTTGTGTTTAATTTTTAATAGAACATATAATAAAATTTACCTTTATTATGTGTATGGTTCTATGAGCCTATGTTTAGATTCATGTAACTATTGCCAAAATCAGTATATATAACAGTCCTATTACATTATAAAATGCCCTCATATTATCCCTTTGTACTTACACCTTCCCTAAACTCCTAATCCCTGGCAACCACTGATCTGTTGTGTCACTATAATTTAATCTTTATAAGAATGATATACAAATGAAATTGTATACAATATAAGCTTTTGAGACTGGCTTCTTTCATTTAGTATATCTTTGATATTCATTTGATTTGTTGACTATATCAGTAGTTTTATTTTTTATTTTTGCTTTTTAAAAAAATTTAGTAGTACTCCATTGTATGGATGAAACAAAGTTTATTCACCTACTGAAGAACATTTGGATTTTTTATTCTTTGGTGATTGTGAATAGAGCTCCTATCAACATTTGTGTACAGATTTGTTTTTGTGAATGTAAGTTTTCATTTCTCTAGGGTAAATATCCAGGAGTGGGATTTATGGGGCATATGGCAAATGTACATTTAACTTAAGAAACTGAAAAATGGATTTCAAGTGACTGTAATATTTTTCATCCTTACCAACCTTATATGAGAATTGTGGTTGTTTGCCATCCTCATCAGCACTTGGTGTTCTTAGTATTTTTAATTTTAACCATTCTAAAAGACACGAAGTGATATCTCATTGTAGTTTTAACTTGTGTTTCCATAACAGCTATCAGTCTTTTGTGTGCATGTTTGTCATCCATATATGCTCTTTGTGAAATATCCATTATTTTGATATTTGACTGTCTTTTTGTGTTTTCAGATTTGGGGTCTCTCTCTGTTGCCTAGGCTGGAGTGCAGAGGTGAGATAATGACTCACTGCAACCTCAAACTCTTATGCTCAAGTGATTCTCCCACGTCAGCCTTCTAAATAGCTGGGATTACAGATGCTAGTCATCATGCCCAGCTAAGTTTTTTAGTTTTGTAGATACGTAGTCTTACTATGTTGCCCAGGCTGGTCTTGAACTTCTGCCCTCAAGCAATGCTCCCTCCTCAGCCTCCCAAAAATGCTGGGATTACAGGCATGAGCCACCACACCTGGCTGACCCATTGGGCTGTTTGTTTTCTTACTGTTGAGTTTAGAAAGTTCTCAGTATATTCTGTATTTAAGTTGTTAGATGTGTAATTTGCAGTTGTTACCTCCCAGCTTAATCTTCTCATAGTTCCCTATGCAGAACAGAAGTTGTTAATTTTTATGAAGTAACAATTTGTCCATATTTTCTTCTATGAATCATGCATCTAAAGTTGTGTAGTAATTCTTTGCTAAGAAAGGAGATTAGTAGATGGCTAGAGCTAAATGGTGAGGAGGAATGGGAAGGGTTGCAAATAGGTATAAAATTTTTTATGCTGGTGAAAATGTCCAAAAATTAGATTGTAGAAAGAGTTTCAAACTCTGTGAACATATTAAAATTCTTCAAATTGTGTACCATGGGAAAATTTTATGCAAGCAATGTATCATAAATTTATATGTTATAGCTCTATAAAACTAATAATCAGTGATTACTAATATATCAATATTATTTAATTTAAAAATAATTCATTCAATTATATAAATAACATTATTTTAAAAGAGCTGTTTCATCTAAGATGATAAAGATTTTCTCCTGTGTTTTCTTCTGAAAGAAAATAGTTTTATATTGTACATTTAGACCTATAATCCATTTTAGGTTAATTTTATATAAGATGTAAGATTTAAGTTAAGGTTTTGTTTGTTTGTTTGTTTTTGGTAAATGGCTGCCCAGTTGCTTTAACATTATTCATTGAAAAAAACTCTTCTTTCATTGACTTGCCTCTGCACCTTTGTCAAGAATCAGCCATATTTGTGCTGATACGCTTCTGGATTCTTCATTTTGTTCCATTGGTCTATACTTTTGTCAATACCTTGCTGTCTTGATTACTGTAGCTCCATAATAAACTTAAAATCTGCTAGTGTGATTTCTCTGACTTTTTTAAATTCAAATTTATGTTGGCTGTCTTTGTTTCTTTATCTTTTCATGTAGATTTTAAAATAAGCTTCCTTTTATCTATAGGCAATTCTGCTGAGATTTATTTGGTATTGTGTTGTCTATAGGTCAATTTGGGGAAAATTAGCATCTATATAGGATACGTCTTCCAATCCATAAACATGCTATCTTTCTCCGTTTACCTAGATTTTCTTTGATTTATCAGCATTTTGTAGTTTTCAGACAGACATTGTACATGTTTCATTATATTTATACATAAGTGTACTATTATTTTGGAACTTTTCTGCATTAAAAGTTCTGTTTTCAGTTGCTCATTCTTGAATTTATTTATTTATTTATTTATTTATTTATTTATTTATTTATTATTATACTTTAAGTTCTAGGGTACATGTGCATAACATGCAGGTTTGTTACATATGTATACTTGTGCCATGTTGGTGTGCTGCACCCATCAACTCGTCAGCACCCATCAACTCGTCATTTACATCAGGTATAACTCCC
>NW_016806375.1:3345635-3357430 GCF_001698545.2 Rhinopithecus bieti | reverse complement strand
TGTGAGCGCCACAGTTTGAGCTTCCCAGCTGCTTTGTTTACCTACTTTAGCCTCAGCAATGGCTGGCACTCCTCCCCCAGCTTCGCTGCTGCCTTGCAGTTAGATCACAGACTGCTGTGCTAGCAATGAGGGAGGCTCCGTGGGCGTCGGACCCTCCTGGCCAGGTATGGGATATCATCTCCTGGTGTGCCCATTTGCTTAAAGCGCAGTATTGGGGTGGGAGTTACCCGATTTTTCAGGTGTTGTGTGTCTCAGTTCCCCTGGCTAGGAAAAGGGATTCCCTTCCCCCTTGCACTTCCCACGTGAGGGGATTCCTCGCCCTGCTTCAGCTCTTGCTGGTCAGGCTGCAGCAGCTGACCAGCACCAATTGTCCAGCACTCCCTAGTGAGATGAACCCAGTACCTCAGTTGAAAATGCAGAAATCACCAGTCTGTGTTGCTCGCGCTGGGAGTTGGAGACTGGAGCTGTTCCTATTCGGCCATCTTGCTCCACCCCCATGATGATTTTTTAAATGCTTTTTCTTTGTCAATTTTATTCTGTAGGTTTTTTTCTCTTTGGACTGTTAATATAGTAGATTACATTGAATTATTTTCAAATATTACAACCAAAATGCATTCCTGTGACAAGGCCCACTCACTTGTGCACTGTTCTTTTTATATATTATTGAATTCGCTTTGTTAATATTTGATACAGGATTTTCATGTGTATGTTCATCAGAATTATTGGTTTTTAATTTTCTTTCCCTGGACTGTCATTGTCTGTAGTCAATATTGAGGGTAATACAGATCTTACAGGATAAATAGAAAAGTGGTAGCCTTATCTTCAGCTTTCCAGAAATAGTATGTAAAATTGATATTATCTGCTTTTTAATATTTGGTAAATTCACTGGTGAAAACATTTGGGCCTGGGAATTTTTTTCTAAAGAGTTTCAACTATGAATTCATTTAAAAATAGCTATAAAGCTATATAGGTTATCTATTTTGTTTATTTGGTAATTCATGTTTTCTGGGGAATGGGTCAGTTTTATTTATGTTTTTGAATTTATGTATATAGAAGTCTTTGTATTATTTCCCTGTTTTAAGTTATTTTGATGTCTTTAGTCTGTACTGCCATTTTCTCTTTGATTCCAAACAATTTGTAAACTCACTTTTAGTGTCCTTTATTTTATCTTTGTTTTATATTTCATTGACTTTGTTCTTACCTTTATTTCTTTCTTTATACTTACTCTTTATATTCTTAATTTTTTTTAGTTCCTTAAATAGAAGTTTGGATTTTTGATTTGAGACCATTTTCCTTTTCCAATGTAAGCTTTTAATGGTACACACTTAACTCTTAGCCAGCTTTAGCTGAATTGCATAAATTTTGCAACGTCTTACTTTCATTTTTGAGAGTATGCTAAGTTTCTACTTACCATTGTTTGTTCACAGTATTTTCTAATATCCTTGACTCATGAGACTGATTCATGAAGTATTTACAAATATTATTTTTTTAAATTATACTTTAAGTTCTGTGGTACATGTGCACAACATGCAGGTTTCATTTCTAAGTGGATATTTTTCTGTTATTCAGTAATTTATTTCTAGTTTACTTCTATTATAGTCATAGAAAATGTTTCATATGATTTTAATTCTTTAAATTGGCTAAGCCTGAGATATGCCTATTTTGATGAATGTTCTGTGTGTACTTGTAAAGAATGTGTTCTGCTGCTCTTGGATAAAGAGTTTCAAAGTTGCAGTGAGATTCATTCAATTGACTGATGATGTCCAATTCTTCTGTATTCTAACAAATTATGGTCTATTAGTTCTATTACTAAGAGACAACTGTTGATGTCTCCAACAATAATTGCAAATCTGTTTTTTCAGTTGTATGAGTTTATGCTTCATGTCTTTTAAAGTTCTGTTATTGAGTGTGTATGTAATTAGAATTGTTATTTCTTGCTGATGACTAGCCCTGTTATCATTATGGTCCTCTTTTTTCCTGTTAATTTTCTTTGCTCTGATGTTTCATTTGTTTGATACTAATATAACCTCTCTAGCCTGCTTTTAATTAATGTTTGTGCAGTATATTTATTTTTCATCCTTTTGATTTTAACCTTTCTATTTCATTATATTTGAAGTATGTTTTTTGTAGATACAGTAATTCTTTTATATACATTCTGACAATCATTGATTTTTCTTTTTAAAAAAAATTCTAACTTTTAGGTTCAATGGGTACATATGCAGATTTGTTATTTATGCTAATTGTGCATTGCAGAGGTTCAGTATACAGATAATTTTGTTACCCAGGTAATTAGCATAGCGCCCAATACATGATTTGTCAATCCTCACCCTCCTCCTACCTTCCACCTTTGAGTTGGCTCCAGTGTCTACTGTTCCCTTCTTTCTGTCCATGTGTACTCTGTTTAGCTCCCACTTACAAGTGAGAACATGAAGCATTTAGTTTTATGTTCCTGTGTTAATTTGCTTAGAAAAATGGTCTCCAGCCCGTCCGTGTTGCTGAAGAGGCCATGATCTCATTTTTTCATAGCTACATAGTATTCCAGGGTATATATGTACCACATTTTCTTTATCTAGTTCACCATTGATGGACATTTAGGTTAATTCCATGTCTTTGCTATTGCGAATAGTATTACAGTGAACATATACATTCATTTGTCTTTATGGTAGAATGATTTATATTCCTTTGGGTATATAATCAATAGTAGAATTGCTGGGTTGAATGACAGTTCTATTTTAACTTCTTCAAGAAATTTCAGACTGCTTTCCACAGTGGCTGAACTAACTTAAATTATAACTTAGCCATGTATAAGCATTCCCTTTTCTCTGCAACCTTGCCAGTATTTGTTGTTTTTTGACTTCTTAATAATAACCATTATGACTGGTGTGAGACAGTATCACATTGTGGTTTTGATTTGCATTTCCCTAATGATTGATATTGAGCCTTTTGTTTTCATACACGTGTTGGCCACATGCATGTCTTCTTTTGAGAAGTGTCTGTTCATGTCTTTTACTGAGTTTTCAATAGGGTTATTTGTTTTTTGTTTGTTGATTTGTTTGAATTCCTTATAGATTGTGGATAGTGGACCTTTGTCAGATGCATAGTTTGCAAATATTTTCTCCTATTTTGTAGGTTATCTGTTTGCTCTTTTGATAGTTTATTTTGCTGTGCAAAAGCTCTTTAATTAGGTCCCACTCATCAATTTTTGTTTTTGTTGCAATTGCTTCTGGAGTCTTTGTCATGATGTCCTTGTCTGAGCCAATGTCCAGAATGGTATTTCCTAGATTTTCTTCTAGAGTTTTTATAGTTTTATGTTTTACATTTAAGCCTTTAATTAATCTTGAGTTGATTTTTGCATATTATAAAAGTAGGGATCCAGTTTCATTCTTCTATATGTGGCTAGCCAGTTATCCCAGCAGCATTTATTGAATAGGGAGTCCTTTTCCATTGCTTGTTTTGTTGACTTTGACAAAATCAAGTGGTTTTAGATATGCAGCTTCATTTCTGATTCTCTAAGCTGTTCCATTGCTCTATGTGTCTGTTTTGTACCATGTTGTTTTAGTTACAGTAGTCTTGTAGTATGGTTTGAAGTTGTGTACTGTGATGCCTCCAGCTTTCTTTTTGCTTAGGATTGCTTTGGCTATTTGGACTCTTTCGGTTCCCTGTGAATTTTAGATTTTTTTTCTAAATCCAAAAAATATCATTGGTAAATTGATAAGAATAGCATTGAATCTATATGTTGCTTTGGGCAGTATGGCTGTTTAACCATATTGATTCTTCCTGTCCATAACCATGGAATTTTTTTCATTTGTTTGTGTCATCTCTGATTTCTTTCAGCAGTGTTTTGTAATTCTCATTGTAGAGGTCTTTCAGCTCCCTGGTTAACTGTATTCTTAGGTATTTTATTCTTTCTGTGACTATTGTAAATGGGATTCCATTCTTGATTTGGCTTTCAGCTGGGACATTGTTGGCGTATAGGAATGCTACTGATTTTTGTACTGTGATTTTGTATATTGGAACTTTTCTGAAGTTGTTTATCAGTTCTAGGAGCTCTTGGGCAGAGACTATGGAGTTTTCTAGATATAGAAACATAACATCTGCAACAGTTTGACTTCCTCTCTTCCTATTTGGATTTTTTAAAATTTCTTTTCTTGTCTAATTGCTCTGTCTGGGATTCCCAATATTATATTGACTAGGAATAGTGAGAGAGAGCATCCTAGTCTTGTTTCCCATCGTAAAGGGAATGCTCCAAACTTTCACTTGTTTGGTGTGATGTTGGCTATGGGTTTGTCATAGAGGCCCTTATTATTTTGAGATATGTTCCTTTAATGCCTAGTTTGTTGAGGGTTTTTAACGAGGTATTGAATTTTATCAAAAGCCTTTTTATCAATAGCCATGTCTATTTAGATGATTATGTGATTTCTGTTTTTAGTTTGGTTTATGTGGTAAATTATATTTATTGATTTGTGTATGTTGAACCAATCTTGCATCCTATGAATAAAGCCTACTTGATTGTGGTAGATTAGTTTTTTGCTATGTTACTATATTTGGTTTGCTAGTATTTTGTTGAGGACTTTTGCATGTATGTTCATCAGGGATATTGGCCTAAAATTTTCTTTTTTTGTTTTGTCCCTGCCAGGTTTTGGTGTGAGAATGATACTAGCCTCATAGAATGAGTTAGGGAGGAATCCTTCCTTATCAGTTTTTTTTTTTTTTTTTTTTTGAGACGGAGTCTCGCTCTGTCGCCCAGGCTGGAGTGCAGTGGCCTGATCTCAGCTCACTGCAAGCTCCGCCTCCCGGGTTTACGCCATTCTCCTGCCTCAGCCTCCTGAGTAGCTGGGACTACAGGTGCCTGCCACCTCGCCCGGCTAGTTTTTTGTATTTTTTAGTAGAGACGGGGTTTCACTGTGTTAGCCAGGATGGTCTTGATCTCCTGACCTCGTGGTCTGCCCGTCTCAGCCTCCCAAAGTGCTGGGATTACAGGCTTGAGCCACCGCGCCCGGCCTCTTACCAGTTTTCTGTAAGGGTTTCAAAAGAATCAGTACCAGCACTTCTCTATTTTATTATTATTGTTTTTTGAGACAGGGCCTTACTCTGCAACCAAGGCTCGAGTACAGTGGCATGAACATGGTTCAGGGCAGCCTCGGCCTTCTGGGCTCAAGCCATCCTCCCACTTAAGCCTCCCAAGTAGCTGGAAAAACAGCCATGCACCACTAGACCTGGATATTTTAAATTTTTTTTTTTTTTTTTTTTTTTTTTTTGTAGATTTAGGGGTTTTCATATTGCCCAGGCTGGTCTCGAACTCTAGGGCTCAAGTGATCATCCTCACCCAGCCTCTCAAAGTGCTAAGATTACAAGCATGAGCCACCCAGCTCTTCTTGATACAAGTGGTAGAATTTGGCTGCGAATCCATTTTGTCCAGGCCTTTTTCTGGTTGGTAGGTTTTCTTTTCTTATCTTTTTTTTTTTCTTTTTTTGAGACAGAGTCTTATTCTATTGCCCAGGCTGGAGTGGAATGGCGCTATCTTGGCTTACTGAAACCTCCCCTTCCCAGGTTCAAGCAATTCTTCCACCTCAGCCTCCCAAATAGTTGGGATTAGAGGCACCTGCCATCATGCCCTGCTAAGTTTTGTGTTTTTGTAGAGATGGGGTTTCACCATGTTGGTCAGGCTGGTCTTGAACTCCTGACCTCAGGTGATCTGCCTGCCTCAGCCTCTCAAGGTACTGGGATTACAGATGTGAGCCACTGTGCCCGGCCATAGTCTTTTCATTACTGATTCAATTTTGGAATTTGTTATTGGTCTCTTCTGGATTTCCATTTCTTCCTGTTTGAAGCTTGAAAGGTTGTATGCTTCCAGGAATTTATCCATTTATTCTAGATTTTCTAGTTTGCATGCATGGAAATATTCATAATAGTCTCTGAGGATTGTTTTTTTTTTGTATTTCTGTGGGTGTCCTCACATGTGAGATGGGTCTCTTGAAGAGAGCATACAGGTGAGTCTTTGTTCCATGTCCAGTAGTCACTCTGTGCCTTTTGAATGGGGTGTTTAACCTGTTTACTTTAAGGTTAATATTGATATGTTTTGATTTGATCCTGTCATCGTGTTGTTAGATGGTTGTTATATAGAATTTATTGTGCATTTGCTTTATAGTGTTGATGGTCTATGTACTGGAGTATGTTTTTGTGGTGGTTGGTAACATTCTCTGATTTCCATACTTACCACTCTCTTAAGGACCTCTTGTAAGGAATGTCTGGTGGTAATGAATTCCCTTAGCATTTGCTTGCCTGAAAATGAATTTATTTCTCCTTCTTTTATGGGGCTTAGTTTGGCTGGATATGAAGTTCATGGCTAAAATTTCTTTTGTTTAAGTATGCTGAATATAGGCCCTCAATCTCCTCTGGCTTGCAGGGTTTCTGCTGAAAGGTCTGCTGTTAGCATGATGGGGTTCCCTTTGTAGGGTGATCTCCCTCTTCTCTCTGGCTGCCTTTAATATTTTTTCTTTGATACTAACTTTGGAGATTCTCATAACTATTTTTCCCGGGGAGAGTTGTCTTGTATCTCACAGGAGTTATCTGAATTTTCTGAGTTTTTATGTTAACCTCTCTAGTGAGGTTGGGAAAATTTTCATGGACAATATCCTCAAATATATTTTCTAAGTTGTGTGCTCTCTCTCCCTCTCAGGAACACTAATGAGTCATAGATTTGGTTTCTTTACATAATCCCATATGTCTTGGAGGTCTTTTTCATTTTTTAACATTATTTTTCTTTATTTTTGTCTGAGTTAATTTGAAGAACTTGTCCTTGAGCACTGAGATTATTTTCTCAGTGTTTTCTATTCTGATGTTGATACTTTCAATTGTGTTATAAAATTCTTGTGAATTTTTTTAGCTCTATCTTCTTGGTTTGGTTCTTTTATAAAATGGCTATTTCATGTTTCATTTTTTGAATTATTTTACTGGATCCTTTAGATTACTTGGAATAGGTTTTAGTTTCTCCTAAATCTCAGTGGCATTTGATGTCATCCAGATTCTGAATTCTATCTCTGCCATTTCAGTCATTTCCTTCTGGTTAAGAACCATTGTTGGGGAGCTAGTGCAATCATTTAGAGGAAAGGAGATACTCTGGCTTTTCGCATTGTCAGAGTTCTTCTACTGGTTCATTCTCATCTGTGTGGGCTGATGTTCCTTTACCTGTGGTGTAATTTGAGTATAGTCAGTTGACTTCTTTTCTGGATGTTTGTAGAGGACTGAGGCTTTGTGCAAGGTCTTTATTTGTGACTAAATTCTTGTCCTTGGTTTCACAAGGGGACATAGCAAAGTAATTTTGGTTTTGAAGTTTGGGCTGTGATGCAGTAGATGGCATTTACATGTAATGGCTAGGTGGTAGGCTGTTGCTCAGTCACAAGGCTCTTCTGTGTCTTTATGTTTATGGCCATGCTCTCTCTCCATGCTCTGAGTATGGGCTCCTCTCCCACTTGAATGCTGGCTGCACATCTTGGCTTGGCACTTCCAGGCTGCATACAGAAGCCCTGGGGCAAGCTCAGGCTTCATGTTTCCTCTTCAGCTTGGGGACAGCAGGGGTGGGAACCTTGGCAGTGGCAATGGTAGAGGGCCTTTCACTTGTCTCTTGGCACTCCACCCCAGAGATCCACCGCCAATTGGAACAATCCTCTTGGGGTTGGGTAGCTGCATTGTAGGCCTAAGCCAGGGGCCCAGCCTGGTGATAAGCAGAGGAAGGTGGGGGACTTGCAGGGGCTCAGAGGGAAGACAGACTGGCCTTTTTTCCACAGGGCACCTGCAGCATGCTGGAGATTCCAGTAAAGCACTGAGGGTCTTTGTTCCTTCCCCAGTCCAAGGGCAGCAAGGGCAGTTCCACTGCAGTTGCAGAGGCCTTTCAGTTGCCTCTGAGAGCTCCATCTCAGAGAAACACAGAGCCACTGCCAATGGGAAGGTTCAGTTATGGGTGGGGTGGCTGTGCTGTGGACAGAGCTGGGGGCCCTGCTTGGTGAAGGGTAGTGGGTGGGGGCTCACAGTGAAGAGAGACTAAACTCCTCTCTGTATGGCAACTGTGGCATATTAGAGGTGCCAGCGAAGTGGCCAGGCCCTTAATTCCTTCCCCAGCCCAAGAGCAGTATGGGCGGTACCTCTGCAGCTGCAAAGGCAGAGGGGCTGTGGATTGACTCTGGGCTTTTCTTCCTAGAGAAAGGCGGAGCTGCCATTGACTGAAGTATGTAGACAGGGGTAGGGCGGCTGTGCTGGGGGCCCAGGTTGAGAGACCCGGGGCAGTGAGGAGTAACAGGGGCAGGGACCCTTGTGGAAAACACTCTGACTGCATTTTGGAAGGCATCTATGCTGTCCTGGAGGCCAGTAATAGTCCATAAGTTCTTCACTCCCCACCAAGGCTTAGGGCAGCAGGGTGGGAGAGAAGAGAACAGCAAAAATGGCAGGCCTGTCTTTTACCTCTGAGCTCTGTCCCTTGGAAATGCAAAGCTTCTGCTGGCCCCAGAGTTCAGTGAAGAATGGAATGTCTGTGCTGGGATACAAGGTTGAGTGGCCCTGAACAGTGAAGATTAGCAGAGGTAGAAACTCAGCAATCACTGATTTTCAACTGCTGTGACTAAGCCTTTAAACATAATATAATTATTAACATATTTGGATTTAGATTTGTTATTTTCTTGTGTGTTTTCTGTTTCCCATTTATTTGGTTTCTCTCTACTCCCTTCCCTATCTTTCATATTATTTGAACATTTAAAAAAATTCTACTTTATCTACTTTATTTTAAAACTATCTCATCCTATCATTTTGATAATTGTTTCTCTAGGGATTACAAATGCAAATACTTAATTCTTTTATTTAGAATCAGTATTTTACCACCTCAAGCATAATGTTCAAACCTTACACTTTGATATAAGTTTCTTTTATGTTGCAGTTTTCTTATATATTGTGTATACATCTGCTGGAAACCCTATTAGACAATGTTATAATTTTTACTTTCAGTAGTCAAATATATTTACTAAAACAGGTGATAGACTAGATTTGGCTCATTGGCTATAGTTTGCCAATACCTTTTCTATAAACTGGATTGTAATGGAGGAAAAAAGACACAGAATAACAAATTATACAATCTAAGAACATTAGTGGCTACTATAGGAGTGCTAAAGATGATTTATGTAACCTAGCACAATAGTGATGCTTAAGAAAGTCTTCCTAGAGGAGGTTGTATCTGAAATATGTCCTAAAGTGAAAGTGAAATTAAATGAGGAGGCTGGGCTTGGTGGCACACACCTGTAATCCCAGCACTTTGGGAGGCCAAGGTGGGCAGATCACAAGATCAGCTGTTTGAGATCAGCCTGGCCAAGATGGTGAAACCCCATCTCTATTAGAAATACAAAAATTAGCTGAGCATAGTGGTGGGTGCCTGTAGTCCCAGCTAGTCGGGAGGCTGAGGCAGACACTCGCTTGAACCTGGGAGGTGGAGGTTGCAGTGAGCCAAGATCATGCCACTGCACTCCAGCCTGGGTGACAGAGTGAGACTCCATCTCAAAAAAAAAAAAAAAAAAAAAAAAAGAAGTTAAATGAGGAATGATTAGAGAGAAAAGGGAAGCATATTCTTAGGAGAAAATAACATGACCAGAGTACAGAGTTATGTGTAGAGAATTACTCATAGACTTACAAGGTTTTCTGAAGGTTAAAGAAGGCCAACAGTAAATTTTTTGAAGTATGTGTGGTGCTCAAGTGAGAGATGAGGTTAGAAAAGTAGATCAATAGGGATCCAGTGAAAGTTCTTAGGCAGATAATTAACGTGTTCAGGTTTTCATTTTATGTAAGTAGTTCTGGTGGCCATGTAGACAGAAGATTTAAAGAAATCCTGGAAGCCATGGCTTTATTAGGAGGCTATCCAGAAGAGGAGCTATATCCAGAAACTGGACAGAAGTGAAAGGCAAAGAGGGTTGGGGGATAAAATGCAAGAAATATTTAAAAGCCAAAATGAGTGGGATATAATAATTGATTAGATGAATATATTGTATTTGAAGGTGAGGGGAAGATAAAAGTCAGAAAACAGGGGAGGTTCCAAGATGGCCAAATAGGAAAAGCTCCAATCCACAGCTCCCAGCATGAGCAACACAGAAGGTGGGTGATTTCTGCATTTCTAACTGAGGTACCAGGTTCATGTCACTGGGTCTTGTCAGACAGTGGGTGCAGCCCACAGAGTGTGAGCCAAATCAGGGTGGGTCATTACCTCACCTGGGAAGTGCAAGGGGTTGGGGAATTCCCTTTCCTAGCCAAAGGAAGCCATGACAGATAGTACCTGGAAAATCGGGACACTCCCACCCTAATACTGTGCTTTTCCAACAGTCTTAGCAAATGGCACACCAGGATATTATATCCCGCGCCTGGCTTGTAGGGTCCAACGCCCACGGAGCCTCACTCACTGCTAGCACAGCAGTCTGAGACTGAACTGCAAGGCGGCAGTGAGGCTGGGGGAGGGGCATCCACCATTGCTGAGGCTTGAGTAGGTAAACAAAGTGGCCAGGAAGCTGGAACTGGGTGTAGCCCACTGCAGCTCAAGGAGGCCTGCCTTCCTCTATAGACTCCACCTCTGGGGGCAGGGCATAGCTGAACAAAAGGCAGCAGAAACTTCTGTAGACTTAAATGTCCATGTCTGACAGCTTTGAAGAGAGTAGTGGTTCTCCCAGCACAGAGTTTGAGATCTGAGAATGGACAGACTGCCTCCTCAAATGGGTCCCTGATCCCCAAGTACCTAACTGGGAGACACCTCCCAGTAGGGGCTGACACCTCATAGAGCTGGGTGTCCCTCTGAGACGAAGCTTCCAGAGGAAGGATCAGGCAGCAACATTTGCCGTTCTGCATTATTTGCTGTTATGCAGCCTCAACTGGTGATACCAGGCAAACAGGGTCTGCAGTGGACCTCCAGCAAACTCCAACAGGCCTACAGCTGAGGGTCCTGACTGTTAGAAGGAAAACTAACAAACAGAAAGGACATCCACACAAAAACCCCATCTGTACGTCACCATGATCAAAGACCAAAGGTAGATGAAAACCACGAAGATGGGCAGAAACCAAAGCAGAAAAGCTGAAAATTCTAAAAATCAGAGCACCTCTTCTCCACCAAAGGAATGCAGCTCCTTGCCAGCAACAGAAGGCAGCTGGTTGGAGAATGACTTTGATGAGTTGAGAGAAGAAGACTTCAGATGATTGGTAATAAACTTCTCCGAGCTAAAGGAGGATGTTCAAACTCATTGCAAATAAGCTAAAAATCTTGGGAAAAGATTATATGAATGGCTAACTAGAATAAACAGCATAGAGAAGACCTTAAATGACCTGATGGAGCTGAAAACCATGGCATGAGAACTACGTGATGCATGCACAGGCTTCAGTAGCTGATTCAATCAAGTGGAAGAATGGGTATCAGTGATTGAAGATCAAATGAATGAAATGAAGTGAGAAGCGAAGTTCAGAGAGAAAAGAGTAAAAAGAAATGAACAAAGCCTCCAAGAAATATGGGACTATGTGAAAAGACCAAATCTATGTCTGATTGGTGTACCTGAAAGTGACAGGGAAAATGGAACCAAGTTGGAAAACACGTCTCAGGATATTATCCAGGAGAATTTCCCCAACCTAGCAAGGCAGGCCAAAATTCAAATTCAGGAAATACAGAGAATGCCACAAAGATACTCCTCGAGAAGAGCAACTCTAAAACACATAATTGTCAGATTCACCAAAGTTGAAATGAAGGAAAAAATCTTAAGGGCAGCCAGAGAGAAAGATCGGGTTAC
>NW_016806375.1:3325787-3342794 GCF_001698545.2 Rhinopithecus bieti | reverse complement strand
CATCCTTTGTAGGGACATGGATGCAGCTGGAAACCATCATTCTTAGCAAACTATCACAAGAACAGAAAACCAAACACCGCATGTTCTCACTCATAGGTGGGAACTGAACAATGAGATCACTTGGACTCGGGAAGGGGAACATCACACACTGGGGCCTATCATGGGGAGGGGGGAGGAGGGAGGGATTGCATTGGGGAGTTATACATGATATAAATGATGAATTGATGGGTGCTGACGAGTTGATGGGTGCAGCACACCAACATGGCATAAGTATACATATGTAACAAACCTGCACGTTATGCACATGTACCCTCGAATTTAAAGTATAATAAAAAAAAAAAGAAGACTGGATCATACTTTGGGATATATGGACTGCATACTGGGCTTGAAGATAGTGATAAAGACCTGCATAATTCCCATGAAAAATGGGAAAGTGAACTGATTGCAACAGTACATGAGGCTCATAAGTAGTTTCAACTCATGAAATTATAAAGACTGATTTTCACAGTGAAATCAATCTTTCCAGTGACGCCAGTCACTTAGAAGGGCAGAGACAGCAGACTGTAGAATTGAGCCAAGGTTATGGGCTTTCTAAGCAGGTATGGTGCTCAGATGAGGTGGAAGACAAGGAGAGTGCCAGAAAGGAATGTGCCACAATTCCTGAGCACTTTTATCTTTTCTTCTACTGATGCTTGGATTTTCTCCTGCTTTGTCTACAATACAAAGGGTTTTATGCTGCGACTTAGCATAATCTTCCAGATATTTCTCTCTTCTTTTGTGGTTCTGAGGCAAAGCACAACCCTGCTATTATCTGATATATATGTGTGTGTGTGTGTGTGTATATACACACATATATATATTTTTTCAATTTAAATTTCTTTAAGTCACTTTAATGTCATCTGCTTGAAAACTGCCATGATATCACTACGAATACTTAGTAACGAGGAATGTTGAGTGGTGTCCTCTAGAGTTGGGAAATGAAAAATTTACACAACAGTGAGCAGTAGGGTTGGTTAAACAAATAACATGGTCTTACCCCTGGTAAACAAAACATAACATAAAGGAAGATTGAACTACTGATTCGACACACCAACTTTTGTTTTATTGACTTCCATTATTTATTTCCATGCCCATACCTTTAATTCTTTATCCAGAAGATCAGCATCTCTGGAATAAATAGATGAAGTGATTTCTGTTCATTCTCTTTCACCTTGGGTTAGATCTTAGTTCCAGATGGTAGGGGAAGTTGTTCCACCTACCTAGAGTGTTTTATTCTGAGGAAACCATTCATAAACACAAACTGTCAAACTGACAAATCAGATATGCCTCCCCCCATCTCCAATTTTTCTCTTCTCTTTATGCTTTAAAGCTCTAAATTCATTTTGGCTTTCAGGAAAAGTACTGGAATCTACAATGGTTTGCCTGGAGTCATCCTAATAAAGGTGTGGAGTTTTAGAGTTGTTGGGTCTGGATTCAAATTCTTGCTGCTGTTCTTGAGTACCTGCATCTCAGTTTAGATGCTTTATCCCACTTTCCTTCTCTCTCTCCTCTCCTCTCTCTCTCTCTCTCTCTCTCTCTCTCTTTCTCTCTTTCTCTCTCTCTCTCTCTCTCTGTGTGTGTGTGTAATTCAACATAAAGTACAACTTAAGACTTGCTATTATCAAGTTGAAAATTAAGTGATGTAAATTTTTTTGCTCCTTTTCACAAATGAGGAAACCAAGGTTTAAAGAAGTTAAATATGCTATGTAATCATGGTCTACAAAAACAAGTGACATGTTTGCACTCAGAAAATGTTTGTGTCATATTTTCTTTTGAAAGGAAAGGCTTAAAAGTTGATTCGTAGGTACTATTAAAAACATTAAAGAAAATAAGAAGTCACGCTGCCCTTAAAAATAAAAGATATATTATTCAGCTCTAAATAATAAGAACTAGAAGTAACAAAGGTTGAAATTTAAGTAATTTGAAATCAATATAAAGAAAAACTTTCTAACATTTTTGTCAGATCAAATATAAAATGCATAGTGAGAGCTAATAACTTTTGGTCACTTTATTGGAAATTCTGCAGAGTTTCTGATAATCAATTTAATTTAATTTAATTTAGTCAATTTTGATGACTGTGCCACTCTGTAAAGTTATAACTTTTCTTAAGAGTCTATTCAATATATCTCAAAAGTTAGTCAGCTTTAGAATCCTATGTCTGAATGCAACATAAATGAAAACAGATTCAATAAAATAATACTGTTCGACAAAATTATATTTTAATAATAAATTAAATTTATTTCTCTCTGAATCTCTTAAAGGACTTTCATTGTGTTGTTACTGAAAACAAAGTAATTTAAGAAATATTGGCATTCCTTTTGGATTTTCTATAACCAAAAAAAGTGTAAATAGTGTTTTTTGAAGAGGTTTATTTATTGAGTTGACTTCTCCTAAAGACAGGTATTTCCATGTAATTGGTTAATTGTCTGTTAATAAATGTAATTTGATTTAAAGCTTTTTGTACAAAAAAAAATTCTAAAAACCCACATTAATCTACTTAACCTCCTGAGTCAGGTCAATAGAATTGGAATCAGATGAATTTGGCATATTACCTGCAGTATGGAATTTCTGTTTGGGTATATACCCTGACCCCCTCTGATTAGGAAAGTTTTATTCATGCTAGTGTGTGTGTGTGTGTGTGTATGTGTGTGTATGCATGCACTACACTTGGAAGAGATAATTAATAGTCAAGCAAGGAGCCATGCCCAGACTCTAGTCAGTGTTACTCCTACATTTGGTTGCTCTGAGCTAACTTAAATCCACATTTCTTCTTTTTCTTCTGGGCAGGGTCTCTCCAGAGACATAGTAGCTGTGAGTAGCCTCATCTGTTATAAAATTGCTCTGTAATGAAAGGCCTAGAGCCAAAGACCTTATTTCTTTTCCCCAGAGTCTTCACAGATGGGGGTTAGGATTTCTATTTCACAATGCAAAAGAGCTTACTATTGGATTTACAGTCTCTGCTTCTCCACTCAATTAAGCAAATTCAAAATCTAACATCCCCTGCTGCCGACCTTGTTATAGGGGCTGTGTTTTTTTTTTTTTTAACCTGGCTGTGTCCCCTTTGTGACTGTGCTGTAACTCACTGCAGAACCATACCCTTGCATGGTTAGGACAGGTGCTGCAGCTTGGCTCTGTTGAGTAGCATAAGTGAAAGGAATCCACAGAGATGCTGTAAGAGACTTGTGGCTGCCAATGTGAGGTTTTGGAGAATACTGTTCACCATTCCGGACTTTCTTTTTATGCATTCTACAGGACTCCCATTAGTGATCTATAATCTACCTTCTTCCTTTATAATGAGGACTGACTGTGAGACTCAATATATTAGTAATTTGACTAATTTTATACTGCAATTGAAAGAGGTAAACCCCAGACTTAGATATTATCCCAGAGCCCTTTTACATCCTCAGGTTATATATATATTTAATTTACTTATCTGTAATTATCACCCATTTTATCATGAATTGGTGCTTCTTTCAGATCAGAGTTTTTTCAAGCATTGCTCCTAAGAAATCTGCATCAGAGTCTCCTGGTATACCTGTTGAAATGCAGATTCCTGGGCTCTGCTCTAGGACTATCTTTTCCATGTCTCTGGGATTGGAGAAATTTGTGTTTTCAAGTCACACTTCAGGTGATTCCTATGAAAAATAGTGTGCATATGTTTTTGACATTTTGTTTTGAGATAATCTTAGACTTCCCATGAGTTATAAAGACAGTACAGGGAGTTCTTGTGAACACTTACTTTGGCTTCTCATAAATAATGTTAACATTTTACCTAACCATATAACAAAGATCAAAACCAAGAAATTAACACTGGAACAAAACTATTAACTAACTCTAGACTGTATTTATATTTCATCAATGTTTTCACTATTTTTGTCCCCTATTCCAGGACCCAGCTTAGGGGTTCCACATTGTTTTTAGTTGTTACATACTGCAGGTTTTACTGTTCTATCTAATAGTCCCACGTTCCATGTGACAGAGGCAGAATCCTGGCTCTGAAAGGTGTTAGAGAGTTTATTCAGGTAATGATATGACTAAAACTCAAGTCACAATAACAGGACTGTTAAATAATGCTGCAAATGCTGAATTGGCCAGATTCAGAATTAGAGGAGAGATTTAAAAATTATTCAATCTTGCATTCTTATTTCATTGATGAGGACTTACAACCCAGAGAAGAAACATGAGCAAGTTTGTAGAACGATTGGAACTGAGTACGTATCACTTGGCTCCCAAGTTCCTTGTAATGTATTTAAATATCTGCTGCTGATTTTATTTCTTTTACCTCAAAGCAAGGATCATGAAGAGTTAAAAACATCGTATCTATGGCTTCATATGATTCTTCCAATTATCCAGCGAGAAGAACATGAAAAGTCCCATTTCCTCCACGTCGGGATTAAGAAAACAGGTTCAGAGAGGGAAACTGACTTACCCGAGGTCCCATGGCCAGGATACAGTTGAGCCATGTCCATATCTCTATGACCCGATTCCAGAGTTGGTGCTATTTTGCGGTACATCACACTTCTCTGGCCCAGAATTTATGCACTCTGTGCTGAAATGGATATTTTGTGTGTTCAAATGGAACGTTTGGAGGAGCGAGTATTTATATACAAATTCAAATAGGGCACCCAAATGGGGAAACGTTGTGAACCTGGCATATTTAGCAATTATAAATGGGAGATGTGATTGTAGGAAGAGAAATGACATGAATCAGTGTGAAATTTTGCACTTGGCAGATAGAACTAGATAATCCCAAGGTGTTTCTTTTTTCTTTTTAAATTTAATTTAAGCATCTTAGTCCTTGTCTGTCCTGAGAATGAAATGGGTTGCTTTTATGAATTTTTCTACTGCTGGTAGTTTGGCATATTTCTGAAAAAAAAAATTGTTCTTGGGAGAATAAGCATAATTTAGGACTCTTGCCATAAACACAGCTACCAACAAAATCGTAGACAGACAAGAGAGAGTTTGTGTTTTGCTACTAAAACTTGTTATGTTCCCATAAGCAAATAACTATTTTTGGATGCTATGCCTCAGTCACACAAAATGTGAAATGAGTGTTAGAATTGGTGACTTCTTGGGCAAAGTCATAGCTGGGATAGATCACGGGAGATGCCCAGGGGAGGGGAAGGATGGGTTGAACAACGTCTGTATCATTAGTTGATGGGGGCAGTATTCGCATAAAAAGTATCACCTTTTCCTATATTGTCTGTGATTCCCAAGGTCTTGGTTTAACACTGCTTCCTGTGATATCTTTTTGTTATCCTTAACAAAAGCCATGTCTGTGCCTGTCTTTATTTTTATTGCTTTAAATGCATAACTAGTTGTAAAAGGTTCTATTTTCCTATTCCAGCTGTGTCTCTGGCCTGAATTCCTACACTTTGTAAGTTTACAGGACTGAAGTATCTCTCAGTAGGTAGAATAAAGAAGTTTTTTGTTCTTTGAGGGCCTCAGATGACAAAGATTTGCAGAGTGGACAGCCCTTTGGGCAAAGCCATATGAAATACTCAACTGTTGCACCTAGAGGCCTAGTGTGGGAGATAACCTTGGCAAATTGTGGATTAGTGAAACATGGCTTTAGTGTCTGGCACCTAACTTAGTATTTCTATACCCCAGTACCACCTACTAGTATCCCTATTTCCCCAGCCCCTAAATAACAAGCATGACCTTAGGGGGTTGCCCTGCCAATAGGATTTGCCTTCCAACATGAGGATTTTATAGGTAAAATTTCTGAAGGGTGTCTGGGATTTTGAAAGACATTGTTAGCTGACCAGGACATATCTTAAATGCAACCATAAGGGGATTTTTTGGGTTTTGTTCTTTAAGGTTAGCCCCAGAAGTTATATTAGAAATTTTACTTAAATTTGAAATACATGACAAACTAAAGTGGCCCTTGCCCTTCTGTATCACCCTCCATCTTTTAAAACCAGAACCACAGTTACAGATAGTGGTAGTTCCAGAATTTCTTAATTGGAGAGTCTTATATGAGCTAGAAACCTTGTCTTGAAATGGACACATTGGTTTAATTTATAAGCTTATTTGGTATGGCTTGAATGTGGAGTCATTTTGCCAAGGATGGAGACAACCATAGACATTACTTTCTCTGACTTTTCTTGCAATTGATGAGGACACCAAGTTCAAAGATGGGAAATAAATTGCCCAGGGTCACAACATAAATCAGGAGAAGGGTGTTGTTTGAAAACCAAGTCTGGGATTCTCAGGAAAGCAAACCCTTCCCTATAAAGCCATTAATTAAATTCAAAGCCTCAGTTGGAGGGAATGTCTGCTCTTTTAGATGAGTACCCATTTCCCAAAGCCAACTCAATACTGAGTGTATTTCGGCCATATTGATTTTACAGAACACCCTTGTAATTCTCCAAGGCGCAGGAGAGGTTTTTATTTGTTTTGAAGTTTCTAGCCAACAGTATTTTACAGGTATTTTGAAGAAAATGGTGTCTTCTATTTAGATTCACAAGGATTTTGTGAGTCAGAAGAAAAGGCAATAGAGAAAATTCTCCTCTAACATTACAGAATTTTAAGATGTTATATAAAACTTAAGTTTAGTAGAACTAGTGCATCAATGAAGACTAACAAGGCAGTCAAGCCTCATATTTAAAAAGGGGCTCTCAGGTCAGCATATGAGGCAAACATCAAGTTTAGTTACAACTATTCTTGAGAATATCCTAAGCAGGTGACATAATACCTCAGAAATTCAACAGGGCCAGTTTTTCCTCCAGTGACAAAACAGATATCTATTTCTTTGGATGAATATAGTTAAAGTATTTTCAGGGCTATGCAATATAGAAAAAAGTGCAGTGTGTCATTAAACACAAATCACATACAGTGCTGTTAGATGTTCTTTCCATGAAGCACAGGTAAGAACTAGATCTGCTAAGTCTCCCACCTCACACTCACTACTGGACATGAGGCTCATTGAGGGGAATGGTGTATGGAACTGCTTATACTATTTAAATCATGGTCTCATGCTCTCTTAGTTTCTCTTCTCATTAACGCTCTCACCCAATTCCTAACCCCCAGAATGGGTCAGATAGAATTTGCCTACATGCATGTAAGATACAGAACTATAGGCTCACCTGTAACTCAAGTCTTTGACTCTGGTTCTAGCCTAACATTTATTGACACTTCCATTCCTTCTCTCTCCTCTCCTCTTTTTTTCCACACATATTTAGTTTGTGCCTATCTGTGCCAAAGACTATAGACAATATTGGGATGAACCAGATAGAATCTTACCCATATGGAGTTCATAGACTTAGGGGAAAAAGTAAAAGCAAATAATTGCTCATTTATTTATTCAATTGAAGAGGCAATAGAAGTTCAGAGTACTATGAGATCATATAACAGGATGACCTAATCATATCAAGTTCGGGTTCAGAGAAGCAGAACTCATGCTACTCATTAGCTATAGGACCATAAGTATATCACTTACATAACTCAACTTCCATTTTCTCAACAATTAGTAGGTTGTTAATAAGAGTTCAACTAAATAGCGTTTCTGGGAGTGCCTGGTAACCTATTGATTGTAACACAAATTATTTGTGCTATTTTTGACCAGCCTGTTTCCGCATTCGCACTGGGCTCTACTGGAAATACCAGAGAAGTAGAAGACACAGACCTGCCTTTTTCCGCTTGGGAGGTCAGATTCATCCAGGGGAATAGTGAAGAGATGGTGTTGTGGGATTAAAGTAATACATGCAACATAAGTTCAAAGAAGGGAGGAATCTATCAGTATGGATGGGCACATAGGGTAGTCTTTAAATAGTTGACTGAATTCTGTGGGTTTATTTAGAGGGAAGAATGAGTAACTTGTGTTTCTAGGAGGGGACACAGAACGTGATGTATATAGGTGTAAGGATGCCATTATACTGGACTAACCTATCATGGACGAACCTCAAAGGCAAGCCACTATGTAGCTAGAATGTTTGTGTTTCGATGTTACCGATATTTTTTCCCACACCTTTCAAACAACAGAATGTACAGCTTTCAATTATAGACCATTAAAAATGTTGCATTACCATATCCCTATTAATAAATGCACATGAGAATGTTCTCTTTTTTGACCTCTCACTGTTTTGAAGCTACAAGAAATAAGCACGGCGCTTTGTGGAATGGTCATGCCCATATTTGAAGATAGTTTCCATGTGCTCTTTTGTCATACCTCAAGTTTGTTTACTCTTATGAGTTACCTTACTTTTCTATAATTCTGCAATTCCAAAAGCAGGAGAACCATTTTATAGATTTTTATGAGTTGTGTAGACCATGAAATTTTTCTTAAAGTAAAAGTGTTCCTCCTTTTGACCACCATATTTCTTTACTCTTAGTCAAGGCACATTTTTGTGGTTACTAAAATGGAGTTTTATAGTCATAAGCATCTGTGAAGATGTCAAAATTCATTTTAATTATTATTTCTCATGGGCTACACAATAGAGCATGTAATTTTATGCTGTCTTGCATTGTATTCTGCAAGATTGTTGTCTGTTTCTTTAGGTTCAAAGATACTTTGGACAAAAATCCTATGTGGCCTTTGTATCTCCCACTTAAAATGTCTAGCAGAGCTAAGCATAACATTTTGTAGTTAATTTTTTGACATTTTGATGGACACTGTGTTATATTTTTAAACACAAAGTAAATATCAACTGAAAGAATGTTTGAGTTTGTTGATGAGTGGGGCTCAGACTACATAATCTTGGATATCTTCCTATTAGGCCAGAGGAAAATAGTGTTTATCTTTGGTAATGTATCTTGTAAAGCTGCTCTGGAATCAAATAGTCTGAGTTTGAAGATAGTTTTCTGGTTCCACCATTAAGAGCTGTGATCTTGCATCTCTCAAAATGTGGACAATAATGGTAACTACCTCATGAAGTTATGAGGATTAAATGAAACAATGTATATAAAGTAATTTGCAGTCTTTGAATATTATTTATAGTCATTAAATGTTAATTGTCTTTAATGTCAAAAATCTCAAATATGGAGGAGCTTTACTTTTTAATACTTAATTATTAGGGTTTTTTTTTCTCAACCCATTATTGTCAGAAGGAATCACTAATCCATAGAGGCCCATCTCAAGTATTTTTCCCCTGGAGGTCATTACAGTGAGGGATAAGAAGACCTCAGTGGTCTTGATTATAACCTGACCAGCTCATTCCAGAGCATTGCATGGAAATCACAGCTGGCCCTCAATACCATGTCAGACATTAACAACTGACAACTGCCAGGAATTTCATACCTTTGAGCAGTTGTCTCCTTACCAATTGAGGATTCCCTGTTCACTTGTTTATTTTACTGGGTGAGTCAAGAGCACACTGACTGATTCTTTACTTGAATTCCAACTTCGAATCCATCTTTGTTAGATCTGGAATCTAACCACCTATCACTTGGATCATGAGCCCTAATTGTTTCCTTTACAAACTTGCCACATGAAAATCTTTAGACTAATCAGCTTAGACAAATATTATCTTTTATCTTTTTTCAAAGAACCAGAAGTATTTGATTGAAATAGCTCTTGAGTCAGCAACTGGGCAGGAAATGAGAAAATAGTCTCTATGCTTAAAAGGTTTCCTTTGATAGCAGCTGTATTTGCTTGGGAAGTTGGTGGTGGTTTGTTCACTAAGGGTTATTGCAGGCATACAGACACAAAGATGTTTTAACCAAGGGCACTGCTGTGTTTTCATAACGTGGGTGCTTACCTCAAAACTTATCCTGAATCTTGCCTCTTCTCTCCATCTTCAAAATCACCTCCTTTAGGCCTCTGGGGTCTCTTGCCGTTGTGTACTGTAGTAGCCTCTAACCTGCTTTCCCCAAAGAATCCGTTCTTCACACAGCAGCCAGATTGACTCATGAAAAAATAATAAAAATAGCAATAATGATGGCTATCCCTTGTATACCATTAACTCTCTAATGGGTTCTGCTTTTTTTTTGAAACAGCTTTATTGAGAAATAATTCACATATCATAACAGTCACCCTACTAAAGTGTATAATACAGTGAATTTTAGTGAGAGTTGTGGAACAGGCACTGTTACCTAATTTTAGAATATGTTAGTCAACCCATAAAGAAATCCCATACTCATTAGCAGTTCCTTTTCCTACCCCTCAGTCCCTGGTAATCACAATCTTCTTTCTGTCTTTACAGATTTGCCTAGTTTGCTGGATATAGAATGATATTCTTTTTTTGTTTTCTTTTAGCACTTTGAAAATGTCACACCACTGCCTTCTGTTCTTCATGGTTTCTGATAAGAAGTGTGCTCTTTTTGAGGACCTCATTGTATGTGAAGACTATATTTTCTTTCTCTTGCAGTCTTGCAGATTCTCTTTTTTAAAAACATTTTCAATAGCTTAAAATATGATATGTTTGGATATAGAACTCTTTCAATTTATCCTACCTGGATTTCACTGATATTCTTAGATGTGTAAGATTGTTTTTCTTCAAATTTGGGAAATTTGGGGCTATTATTTCCTAAAATATTCTTCCTGCTTCTTTCTCCCTGGGTATTTACCAAAGCAAAATGAAAACACATATCCACACAAAAACTTTCACACAAATGTTCATAGCAGCATTATTTGTAATAGTAAAAAAAGAAACAACACAAATATGCAACAACTAGTGAATAAATGGATTGTGGTATATACACACAATGAAATGTAATTCTGCCATAAAAAAGAATGAGCTACTGATATCTGCTATAACATGGATGAACCTTGAAAACATTCTGCTCAGGGAATGAAATCAGACACAAGGACCACATATAGAATTCATTTATATGGAATGAAGTCCAATGTATTCTTTAATTTTCATCAGCAAGTATTCCTTTTTGTCATTGTTGTTGACATGTTCTAATCTGAACCATTGGCAAGTGTTTCTATTCTAAAGAGACTTATCTGAGGAGAAAAAATATTTATCATGTACTGAGTACTTAGCATGTGACTAACAGCAGCCACATGAAGAAGTGTCAGTCACATGTATCCGGAACATGTAAAATGCAAAGATAGCAAGCCCATCAAGGAAATTAATGGCAATGAACCTACTCCTAATAAAGGGCATATAAAATAATCTGGTGGAATACGGGCTTGGGAGTTAAGCAAGGTTCAATCCCAACTCACTCCCTTTATAAAAATCAGTGATCTTAGAAGGTTTTAAACTTCTGTCTGATGTACTTTTTTCATTTTAAAATGGGTTAAATTATGCAATGTGGAAAGATTATCAGGAAAATTGAGTGAGAGAAGTCATGCACTATTCCTGGCATATACCAGGTTCCAAGTACAAGTTCACATAGGAAATTCAATGCTGGGAGACACAGCTTTAGAGGAGGCGCTCTCAGAAATGGCTTGCTGAAGGAGCCTTAAAGTCTAGGTAATAATTATTATTACAAAAGTATATGTAAAACTTACTTCAAATGAATGACAAAGGTTATATGTATTATTGGAAAAGTGGTGTTGATATAGTTTAGAGTGAGACCAAGATTTGAATGCTGTAGGTATACCACTTAATAACTATGAAAGCTTAACCAATTTTTTTTTTTTTTTTTTGTATCTGAGGAAAAGAAAATTAAGCTGCCTCTGACTTATGGGAGTGACAGACATGAGAACACTTGAAAATGCCTGATCCCAGGCAAATGTCAGTTCATTACAGGGATTTATTCGGGGTGGAGGGGTGGGGGCGGTAAAAGGAGCGTTTCAGATTCAAATAGGCTGGAAAGAGTTATAGAGATGATACAGCTTATGTAACCTTTGAACAAGAGTTGAACACTTGGTTTTCACAAGCATGTGGCGTTCAATTTCCAGCAACTTGTTACAGCCCCCACAGTACCTGCTTCTCACCTGACCATGGTAGTTGTACTGTCAGCGGTTGCTGTCTGGTTATAGGTTGATTCCAGGTAGAAGAAGAGTTAGATAAGGTATGGAGGCAGGAGTCTCTGATCTCATTGTTTGGATCAGAGGTCTCCAAAGGGTAAGGCCCATACGATAAGAGGCAACACTAGGGGTGGGAGTGAGGGAATATTAAAATGGATATTTACATGTATTTTATAATAATTTGCATTTTTAACTTTTTTCAAACTTATTTAAAAAATTGACAGATAAAATGGCATTTATTGTATATAACATGTTATTTTTAAGTATAAATACATAATGGAATTGTTAAATTTACCTAATAGATGTATTATTTCACAGTTATTTTATGATGAGAATACTTAATATCTACTCCCTTAACATCTTTCAAGAATACAATGTCATAATTAATGCTAGTCATCATGCTGTAAAATAGTCCTTTTGAACATATTTTTCCTAACTATAATTTTGTATCCCTTGAGCCAGCATCTCTCCAACCCACCATCACCAATTGTCCCAGCCTCTGGTAACTGCCATTTTACTCTATCTATGAGGTAAACTTTTTTAGATTCCACATATGAGTGGAGTCATGTGGTATTTGTTTTTCTGTACCTTGATTATTTCGCTTAATGGATTTCCTTCGGTTTCATCCATATTGTTGTCTGTGGCAGGATTTCCTTCTTTCTGTGGCTGAATGGATTCCATTGTATATAAACCACATTTTCTTTATCCATTCATCCATCAGTGGACACTTTGGTTGATTTCGTCATATCTTGGCTATTGTGAATAGTGCTGCAATGAGTATAGGAATATGGAGAGGTCTTCAACTTACTGATTCTATTTCCTTTGCATGTGTACCTAGAAGTGGAATTGCTGGATCATATGATAATTCTATTTGTAATGTTTCAAGGAACCCATAGTGTGTTTCATAATAGCTGTACTAATTTACATTCCCATCAATAATGTACAAGAGTTTTTTTTATCCATATCCCTGGCAACACTTGCTATGGTTTGTCTTTTTGATAATAACCATTCTAAAAGGAGTTAGGTGATATCTCACTGGGTATTTGATTTACATTTCCCTGATTGTTGATGCTGAGCAATTTTTATATAACTTGGTTATTTGTATGCCTTTTGTGAAGTGTTTATTCAGGACTTTTGCCCATTTTTAATTGGGTTATTTAGGTGTTTTGTTGTTTGATTTTGCTATTAAGTTCCTTATGTGTTTTGGATAGTAACCCCTTATGAGATAATAGTTTGCATATATTTTCTCCTATTCTGAAAGTTGTTGCTTTACTGTCTTGGTTGTTTCCTTTGCTATGCAGTCTTTTTAGTTTGATGTAATCCCATTTGTACATTTTTACTTTGACTGCCTGTGCTTTAAGTCACATCCAAAAAAATAATTTGCCAAAATCAATGTCATGGAGCTTTTCCCCCCATGTTCTAGTAGTTTTATAGTTTCAGGCCTTATGTTTAAGTATTTAATCCATTTTGAGTTTATTTTTGTATATAGTGTGAGATCAGCATCAACTTTCATTCTTCTGCATGTAGATACTCAGTTTCCCCAGCACCATGTATTGAAGAAACTGTTACTCCACCATTATGTGTTCTTGGCACTTTTGTTGAAAATCAGTTGGCTGTAGATTCATGCTTTTTTTGTTGTTTGTTTTTCTTTTTCTTTTTTTTTCTTCTTTTGGAGACAGAGTCTTGCTTTGTTGCCCAGGCTGGAGAGCAGTGGCAGGATCCTGGCTCACTGCAATCTCTGCCTCCTGGGTTCAAGCAATTCTCCCATCACAGCCTCCCAAGTAGCTGGGACTACAGGTGCACACCACCATGCCTGTCTAATTTTTGTATTTTCAGTAGAGATGGGGTTTCACCTTGTTGGCCAGGCTGGTCTTGAACTCCTGACCTCAGGTGATCCACCTTGACCTCCCAAAGTGCTGGGATTAAAGGCATGAGCCACTGCGCATGGCCTAGATACATGAATTTATGTTTGGGCTCTGTATTCTGTTCCATTGGCCTGTGTGTCTGTTTTTATGCTAGTACCATGCTGTTTAGAATACTATAGCTTAGTAGTATATTTTGAAGTCAGGTTGTTTGTTGTTTGATGCTTTTAGTTTTATTCTTTTTCCCCAAGATTTCTTTGGTTATTTGGAGTCTTTTCTGGTTCCACATGAATTTTAGGATTGTTTTTTCTATTTCTAAGAAGAATGTATGTGCTTTGGTGTAATCACAGGAATTAGAGGAATCATAACTTTTGTTGTTGTTGTTGTTGTTTATTAACTAAATGACCCTGGCAAACCTCAATTATACCATGATTCTCTAAACACATGTTGGAGAAGCTGGTGCTAAGAAAATTCATCACCTCTTTCCCTGCCAGGGCTCTATCATAACTCTTTCACTGTCCTTAATTGATTCTGTTTCAAACATACAGTTTCACTGGGTGATAAATGCTCTTTGTGGTGGAACACATTCCGTTCGTGTGGCCCTGGCTGCCTGAAGGGAATGGATTTTTCTCTGTGGTATTACCTTGG
The DNA here is from genome assembly GCF_001698545.2 of Rhinopithecus bieti. Lineage (NCBI taxonomy): Eukaryota > Metazoa > Chordata > Mammalia > Primates > Cercopithecidae > Rhinopithecus > Rhinopithecus bieti. The sequence continues at coordinate 3,328,385 of NW_016806375.1, read as the reverse complement.
GAATCATTGAAGCATCTGTGAAGCCTTTCTTGCCAAGTAATGTTGCTTTATTTTCTCCCCCTACAAGGGAAGGGGAGACTGGAGATGTGGCTGGGGAATCTCTCCCCAGCGAGAATTCTTTGCATTTTAAATAAAAAGAATCCCACAAGTCATTCAATCTATTAACTCATGTGGAAATGGTTATATGGCCCACATCAGTCTTTCATTGAAGACACAGTCTTGATTTTACGCTTAAAAGATATACAGATAGTAGCAGATTTGGACAGCAGAAATATATTTGTTATTGACTTTAAGGAAAGGGATTTTGAAAAAGATATGGTGTGTTTTACAGATTAGATTATTAGGATGAAACATTGCTCCTAGGCAAATGTTGTGTTTTTTAAAAATGTAAATGAACTTCCACCATTATTCACTCTGAATCCCCCCAGCCTCCATTATGTGAAATCAAATGGGCTTTTATACTGAGAAGCTGTTCAACTCACAGCAGGCTATTCCCTCCCAACACACTGACAGTTGTTCTGCTTCAGAATTCTCTCAGGCTTCCTGTCAAAGAGGAGGCCTGTTCTGTGCAGTGCAATCAGGGTCAGCTCAATAGGATGTTACATCCACACCTGTGAAAGAGCCACATAAGCATCTTGGTAGTTAATGAGAGTATTGCAGGACCTCCATTCGAGTAAACCAGTGAGCAGAGGGTGAAAAGGTCTGCAAGGAGACTGCTTTAATGAAAAACAGATAGTTTAAAAGTGATTATTTCTGAGGCCATGGCTTCAGAGAAACTGGGAAGTGATGCAAATGAGAAGTGGGGGGTGGACCTAACAGAGTGATAGAAATGGAGAGAGAGGGCAGCATGATGAAGAAGAAAGAACAGCGATTGCAAATCTGCAAGCTGAGTGCCAGCTTAGGTTCTGCTTTTGCCATCTGTGACACCTTGTGCAAATCATTCTACTTTTTACTCTTTGGGCTTACACCCAAACACGGGTGTCTTGGATTACCTTACATTCATGTCTTCTTTTAGCTGTAGTGCTCTGTCGATTAGCAAAGCCCATGCATTTCAATTTCAATCTGGCTGTTTTTGATAGTGCCCAGGATCTTTGATTCTAGGTTTCCATAAGATCCCTGGTATTTATATAAAGTTTTCTCTCTGTGAAAGAGCTTTAATACAACTCAGCACCTAGGTGTATAATCTGTGGTCTGTAAAATAGATACATGTAAGGTAGACAGGGGAGTTGTTATCTGAGACCTGGATGTTCATGAATGCGAACAGAGTTTCAAGGTCAGGGATTGAGAAAAAGGAACTGCCTTAGGAGAAGGAGGCGAAAAATTAATGTTTGACATTGTGGAGTATCCTTTAACCCCTCTGAAATGCACACTGGTGGTGATGCTTCCCTTCTCTGAAAGCACAGGGCACAGCCAGGATATCATTTTAGGCTCTCTGAAATACTAACTTATGTATGGTTGAATGCATGTCCTCCTAGTTTCTGTGGAGGATGTAAGTCTGGATGCCTCTGGCTTTCACTGAAGCCATCCCCACAATTTCCTTCTCAGCCTACCCACAGAGGCAGCATAATACAGTGATTGAGTCTAACTCCCTGAGTTTCAATCTCAAGTTATGTCACCTGCCAGCTTTTAACTTGGACAGGTACTGCACTTCTTGGGGCCTCATTTTTCACACCTCTAGACTAGGAAGAACAATAATAGTCAATTTATAGGGTTTTGTGATGCTAAACTGAAGTAATACATATACATTGTTTATCTCAGGACCTTGTTCGTGCTAAGAATGTAGTTTAAAAAAAAAAAGAATTTTTATTCTCATATATTTCACAGCCAACCTAAGTCAACATTTTCAATGAAAGCACTTTTTTGTTTCTTTGACCAATAGAAATGTATTCAGTCTCAAATGACAGCACTTAATATTTTTATAGCCTAATTTAGCTCTTGCCCACACACTGTCTTGAATAGTTCCTAATGGCAAAACTTCCCAATCATATAATAAGCTTCCTACTGAAAGAGGAGGGGCCTGAGACAAATTAAGTGTCTTGGTAAAAATGAATCAGGTAATAAATGGCTCATTTCTTATTTTCTGGCTTCAAGGCCAATTCTGTCCCTTACTGTTTCTCAGAACACCCCTTGATTGCCTAAAACAAAGCTTTGCTGAGTTTTCTCATAGGTGTTTCTAAGAAAAGAGCACTTCTCTAGGAGTTAGTAATCCAGGTTTGAGGGCTGTCACTACCAGACTGCTAGACTAACTTACTCTGGAAATACGGGCTCGGGACTTTCCCTCTCTGGGTCTCAGTTTCTCCAGCTTTAAAATGAAATGGTAGTAGTCACAATTGAAAAGATGTTGGGCCGGGCGCGGTGGCTCAAGCCTGTAATCCCAGCACTTTGGGAGGCCGAGACGGGCGGATCATGAGGTCAGGAGATCGAGACCATCCTGGCTAACACGGTGAAACCTCGTCTCTATTGGGAGTTATACCTGATATAAATGACGAATTGATGGGTGCTGACGAGTTGATGGGTGCAGCACACCAACATGGCACAAGTATACATATGTAACAAACCTGCACGTTATGCACATGTACCCTAGAACTTAAAGTATAA
>NW_016806375.1:3307912-3325352 GCF_001698545.2 Rhinopithecus bieti | reverse complement strand
AAAAAAGGAATTGGTTCTGAATTTTGCATGTTGATTTTGTTTTCTGAAATGTTGCTGAATTCATTTATCAAATCTAAAAGCTTTTGGTGGAGTCTTTAAGTTTTCTAGACATGAGATCATATTATCAGCAAAGACAGACAATTTAACTTCTGCTTTTCCAATTTGGATGCCTTTTATTTCTTTCTCTTGCCTGACTGCTCTGGGTAGGACTTTCAGTGCCATGTTGAATAGGACTGGTGAAAGTGGGCATTCTTGTCTTGTTCCAATTCTTAGAGGAAAGACTTTCAACTTTTCTTCATTCAGTATGATATTAGCTGTGGGATTGTTATAGATGACCTTTAGTATCCTGTTCCTTCTGTCCAATTTGTTGAGAGTTTTTATCATGAATGGATGTTTAATTTTATCAAATTCTTTTTGTCTGTTGAGGTGATCATATGGTCATATGGTTTTTGTCCTTCATTCTGTTAATGTGATATATTATGTTTACTGATCTGCATTTGTGGAACCATTCTTGGATCCCTGGTATGTATCCCACCTGATTGTGATCTGTTATCTTTTTGATGTGATGTCAAATTTGGTTTGCTAGTATTTTTTTGAGGATTTTTGCATCTATGTTCATCTGGGAGCTCAGTTTCTTGAGGCAAAATAAAGATACTGATGTGCCCCAAGAAGAACCGTAAGGGTGAAATGACATAGTGTGTATAAATCAGTTGGCACAATGCAAGAACGTTTGTGTTTTGCTGCTTCTGTTGTTCTTAATAACAATACCATCTATCACCACTACTACCACTACTACTATCATTATCACCTCTATTAGCTTTTATAGCACAGTGGGATTAAAAAATATAGGATATGAGACAAGCGTGGTGGCTCATGCCTGTAATCCCAGCACTTTGGGAGGTCGAGAGGGGTAGATCATGAGGTCAGGAGTTGGAGACCAACCTGACCAACATGGTGAAACCCCGTCTCTACTAAAAATACAAAAATTAGCTGGGTGTGGTGGTGCATGCCTGTAATCCCAGCTACTCAGGAGGCTGAGGCAGGAGAATCACTTGAACCTGGGAGGCAGAGGTTGCAATGAGTTGAGATTGTGCCACTGCACTCCAGACTGGGCAACAGAGGGAGACTCCGTCAAAGGAAAACAAAGGAATATTTATATGATATGGAGTCAGGCTACCTGGAGTTTTAAAATTAACTCCATTTCTCACTAACTGTGTGACGCTAGGCAAGTTACTTGGCCCTTCTGAGGCTCAGCTTATTTATTTGTAGAATAAGGGTGGCAGCAATGCCTGCTTTACAAGGTTGATGTGAGGATTAAGTGAGGTATTACTGTTAAGTGTTTTGTATATTCCCTAGCATGCGAGTATTCAAATATTAGCTGATGAAAATATTTAATAATGACAATAACTGCTCAGCTATAACTTCTGTAATTTTCTACTTATAAACTTAAGCTTTGGGAAAAATTGGAACTTGTGTGTAACTTGGTAAAGCCATCTGTGAGTAGGTGTGAAGTAAATATCCTCCGATGTAGCCTGCCAGACAATTGTCTAGAGCCATTGCAATGGCCTTTGAAAGAAAACAAATGGAACGTGGCAGGCTTTTGGCCTTCCTCCTCAGGACCGGAATCTTGGCTCTGGTGTTCAGACTTCTGCAGACCAGCTGGCCAAATAAAGTCCAGCTGACTTTCTCCCCACTCTGGTCCTCACAATAGCAAATGGAGAGGAGAATACAAGAAGGTGTTCTGGAAGAGGTATGATAAACCCTGAGACCCTATTGTCAATAAGAAAATTGCAACACTGATGAAGACATTCTGGAGGGAATAAGGGAAACTGAGAAGTAATGGCCAGTGGGAATAAATATTCTTTGTAAAAAGTACTTCCCATTAGTTCAAAGAGACTTCAGATTAAATGTGGGTCTCCTCACAGAATACTGTATTCAGGGGGCTGTATAGCTCAGTGGTAGAGCATTTGACTGCAGAATCCTATACCCAGGGGAAGGAGAACTGGGGGCTTCTCAGTGGGTCAAAGGACTTATACTACAGTGGTAAACCAAAAGCAACTCTTTATAAGCTATGTAACAAACTTTAAAGTCATATGTACCTGGCTTCAAATCTTGCTTCTGCCATTAATGAGTTGTCTGATTTGGGGCAACTGATTTCCACTCTCCATGTGTTACTTTTCTCATCTAGTAATGGAGATGCTATTTGTTTCCCCCTCATTGTTGATAAAGAATTTAAGATAATGATGGGAAAGCACTTAGCCTAATGTATGGCACTGGTAATCATTCAGTAAATGTTAGCTGAATGAATAGTAAAGGTAAGATTAGTATTGCTAGATTAATTCTCTATTAATCTTAGTATTAACAGATTAAAAGATTAATACTAATCTTACCTATTAATAAAGGGAAGATTATATTGAAATCTTGTCTCTGGCTAAGAAAATCCCCTTTATCTTTCTTGAATCTCAGTATGCAACAAGAAATCCAGACACAAATCAGCAATGTCCTCAAAGGCCTCTGCATAAGGTGCCTGTTTCAATCAGTAGCCAAGGAGATGGGGATGGAAGGTCCTGCCTGTTCTTTGTGATCCTATTTTCAAAGGTTAGGGACATGCCAAAGACATTCTGTTCTCCTTTGATGATATATTAGTTTTCCTAAATCTGTCTTTTAATTCTGCACAGTTCCTTGGGAATAATGAATTTACCAGACTTAGAAAAGGGACATTGAAATAGGAGAAGCCTTTGTGGTTCTGTCACACCCAGTTGCCATGTGACCTGTGCCTGGGGATGTACAGTCTTAGGTGTTCATTTTCCCCACTGGCAATACAAAGGACCTTCAATAGCTGAATTGGAAGGTCTCTGGGAGATTCAATTGTGTGATTCTAAACTCCATTTCCTTTCATTTATTTTGAATTTACATGACCGGAACTTTACAATGAATATGGAAAAAAGATCACTTTTGAAGTATTTTTGAGTTTAATAATGTAAGCCAAAGTTGCTGAGCATTTACCAAATGCCAGACACTGTTTCAGTCACTGGTTAGTCACTACTAAACAAAATAGGCAAAACATCATTCTCTTATGAAACTGACATCCTAGTTGGTTTGATGTATATGTTATGTGTTCATCTTTTCTTTGATATTCCTGATGTCATTCATGGGAAGTTGAATGGTAACTTTCCAAGGAGCCATAGGGATAAACCAATCATTATTTTTACACTTAATTAAATCACAGAATGTCAATATTTAGGGGTGCTTGGTTGTTCTTCCTTTGGAGTGGTCTGTCTTTCTAATGCACACGTGGGTTTCATGGACATTCATGAATATGGTGTTAATATTTCATGTGAGGGTTGGATTTTAGAGTTAGAGAATTTGGGTCAGTGCCATAGCTTTGTTGTTTACTAGTGTATGACCTTTGGTCAAGTCACCTTAATTTTCCTTAACTGTGGTTTTAGATCATTATATTTACCACAAGACTTGGATAAAGTAAATTCAGACATAAAAATGTTGTCATGCTTTTTTGTGAAGATCATATATGTTATTGGATGTGAAAGCATTTTTAAATAATTTTATTCATCTTATTACTAAGCAAAGTGAAAATGTTGCAGGTAGCCACTCTTCTTAGCTGTTCTAGTTATGTAATACTGTATAACACTAACTCAAAGTTAGTGTTATAAAACAACCATTTGTTACGATCACAAATTCTGTGGGTGAAAAATTCAAACATCGCTCTTCAGGGATGGTTTGTCTTTAGCCTCTTGATGCCTGGGGACTTGAATGGAAGACTGGAAGACTGGGAGCTGAAGTCGTTTGTAAGTTTGTTCATTCATATGTCTGGTGGTTGATGCTGGCTGTCAGCCTAAGTTTCTTTCCATGTGGGCCCCTTTGCATGGACTAGTGTGGGCTACCTCCTGGATGGCTGCTCGATCCAGAGCAAACATTTCAAATAAAAAGAGCATATAGAAGCTGTATCCTTTTTTCTTCTTTTGGTTTGGATGCTTCTATTTTTTTAAATTTTTATTATTTTACCTTCAATTTTTATTTTAAGTTCATGGGTACAAGTGCGGGATGTGTAGGTTTGTTACATAGTGTGCCATGGTGGTTTGCTGCACAGATCAACTCATCACCCAGGTATTAAACACAGGGAGGGAGAAGTTGTATTTTTTTTTTAAGACAAAGCCTCAAAAGGCACAAAACATCACTGTCAATGTGCTTTGTTGGTCAGAGCAGCCATAAGAGAGCCAAGGTGCATGGGGAAGAGAAATAGACTATCATTTGATTGGAACAAGCAAAATTATAGAAGAGCATGTGGGATTTGAAATATTGCTGTGACTATTTTTGAAAAATATAATCTGCCACAGTCAGCCCTCTGGTCACAATAATTCACATTCTTCTCACATGCATGTAAAATGTACTCACCTCTCCATCTATACACATTTATCAAAGTCCCATCCCATTATAGTGTCAGGCTCAGGTTTGTGGTCTAGAATCTCATAATCTGAAACAAGTACAGGGATGAAAAATGTTTCATAGATACAGCATCTCAATATAGCTTCTTGGGTATAGTTTCTCTTAACCTATAAACTATAGAAACAATTGTCTTCCCCACATCCACCCAACATACCATGGTAGAACTGGCATAGGATCACTACTAAAGGCATTCTTATTTAAAAAATTAGAAGACATGAGGCACACAGCAATCACTAGTCCATAGGAATTTTGAAATCCAACTAGGCTTTTTAAAATTTTCTTGCCGGTTCTTTGGTTCTCAAGACTACTGCTTGAGAATGATTCTCAGTGGCTCTTGGCTGTGTTTTCAGAGTCATTCTTCCGTTTCCTTAAGAAATAGTGGGCAGTGTTTTCCTTTGTATATGAGAATATATGAGGGAATATAATAATTATCTTGTAAATGTTGTAGATTTTCTATTTAGTTATAGAGGTTAACTCCACTAGACAAAAGCTACCAACCACAAATATTATTGAAATACGTCCTTACCTACGTTAGACTTATTGTAACTCTTCAAGGGAACAATGCCCTTAAGATTTTTAGAAATTCCACATTTAAATAAAGAGGATCTTTGAGACATATCCTTAAGATCTTTGAATGGGGTTTTGTATGTTTGAGACACCACCTTAAGTCTTTTTGAGATCTCAACAAAGGGTTTGAAAGTCATAGCCTTGATTTTATCTGTAGATCATAGTTGCCCGACAGAACCCAAGATCTGATCTCGACAGCAAATCTGTTTATTAATGTTAGCATAATTTACCATCTGGAAAGCCTAGGAATGAAAAACATTGTTATTTTTAAACCCAGAAAGTCCTGGCTCCTTTACATTCAGTAGTCTTTTCATTAGCATTTCTCTATTATATTTAACATAGAATGCTCTAGCAGCCTATAGTACAGGTGGCACTTTCAATAAATACTCTACCTGGAAGCCTCCATGGATTATCTAGACCAGTGAATACATTTTCTAGCTTCCATGTTATCACAGGTAATAGTGTTTCTAAACTTTCTACCAGTATATCACAAGTGTATTCTTTTGGTTTCCAGAAACACTTTTATTTATTTAATTCCACTCTTTAGACTCTTCTTGAAGGCCATCAAACTTTCATTGTCAGACTTCTTAAGACCCTTTACGTTTTCACCAACACACTCCTCAGTGTCTTTCCAGTCTCTATTAATCTCCAAATCCTAAAGTCACTCCCCTGTGGTTTTTAGGTAGTTTTGTTATGACAGCGCCTTGTTTCCAGGCATAAAATATGTTTCATTTATTTAATGCTACATAACAAGCTACTTTGAAATTTAGGATATATAAAACCCATGTATTATGTTCATGGATTCTCTGAGTCAGGGATTTAGACAAGGACATAAAGATGATAACTTGTCTCCTCTCCATGACATGTGGGGCCCCAACTAGAAGATTCATTCTGAGGGCTGGAACCATCTGAAGGCTTGTTGACTCACATAAATGGTGGTAGATAAAGGTTGTTGACTGGAACTTCAATTACACTGGCCATGAGCTTCTCTGTGTGATCCTTTTGTGTGGGTGAATGTGGGCCTTTTCATAGCATAAGAGTTGTCTTCTTGGAGTGAGCAACTCAAAAAGAAGGAGACAGGTGGAAGCGGTATGCTTTTTGAGACCCAGTCCTGGAAGTCATACAGCATTACTTCATTCTACTCTATTGGCTGGAAAAGTCACAAGCCTTTCCAGGTTTGAGGGGAGAGGAAATAGGTGACAACTCCTGATAGGGAGTTGCAGGGTTCTGGAGGGGCATATGGAATTGAAAATATGCTGTGGCCATCTTTGGAGATTACAGTCTGCCACACTGCCTTTTATTAACATCATTCAAACATTTCTGATTTTTAAACATTAAAGTGGTATGTGCATATGGCAGAAATAAAAAGACCAAAAGGTATTATACAATGTGAAAATAAAAAGGCCCTCAGTTTTTTCCTAATCACAAGTATGCACACTTAACTATTAGCAATTAAATTTAATCATTATTAACTTTATTGTGTAGTCTGTCAAAAATGCTCTATGCACATACCAACATATGCTTATTATATTTTATCGACCCTCTAATATCTAAAACCCTTTCTTATTTATCCATATTGATAGGGTTATAAATCACAGACTACTCTTGGAGTTTTTCTCTTGAAAGTTTTCTGAGTCTTTTCTTCAAATCTGCTACGCATGTGGTTTGACTAAGCTAAAATCCATCTGTATGTATCTCCAACCACACACTGATGGCAGAAAGTAGAGCAGAAGCTGACTGTATCCTGGGATGGCAGAGTGGCCATTTAGGAGGAAAATATTGTCCCTTGATGACCAAGAGGGGCTTTGTTCTCTCATGTTTAATGTTTTTAAGAGTTTGGTAGGGCAGATAAAAAACTCATATGAGGATTTTTGCTTAAGTATGAGAATCTCAGGACACCTCAAGACTTAATGATTAGGGGATGAAGGGGAAATGTGTTTCAGGTTTCTGATACATGCTGTGTAGTGGAAAGAACCCTCAGTTAAGATTTTAGAGACTTTGTTCGATCTTGGGTCTTCCTATTGGGAAGCTTTGTGACCTTGAACAAGTCTCCTACTAAAAGTATAGTCCATGAAACAGCAGTATCCACATCACGTGGAAGCCTGTCGAAATTTTGAATTTCTCTCCAGAACTACTACATCTGATTCTACATTTTAAAATCTTCAGGTGGTTCATAATAAAAGTGTGAAAAACACTGAACTAAAGAATCTCTAAGGTCCTTTTCTATTCTAACTTTGTAGGGCTGAAAGAACTTAAAGGAGAAGGAGAAGGAGGAAACATAGCAACAGTGATATTGATATTTTCTGAAAAAGGCAAAGATTTTCTTTTTTTCTAGTTGAAAACTAGGGTGGCAAAAATGCTGAATGATACAAAGTTGCCTGTTGTATTTCGTGATCTTGTAGCTCTGTTGTAGTTTCCACCCAGAGCCTTTTCTGCTTCACTTGCTGTTCTCATTAGTCAGCTTCTCAAGGTAGCTTTCAAGAATTCTGATAGAAACAAGCCAGGAAAAGTAAAGTGACCCACCAAAGATCATGCTTTAAGGCAGTGCTGAAAATACCAGTCATAATAGATGACAACAGTATTCCGGAAAGAGTCTCAAAAGATGTAAAAGATTTAGTTAAATAAAGCCTAGAACAGTAAGTGGTGTTTCAGGTGATTTAACACATGGTAGAATAAATAAAGGGAGTTACTTTATTCCTCTTACAAAAACATTTTCTCCTTCCTCACTGCAGCTCAGTATGTGGACATAATAGGAGCCTATTATGGTGAATTTGTTCTTTAATCTTTCCAATAAATATTTATTGGGCACCTATTAGGTGTCAAACCTTGTGCTGTAAAAAAAAAAAGGAGCTTTATTCTTTTATTTTAATAGTTAAAATTCACATACTACTATATGATTCACATATGTAAAATATGTGAATTTAATCATTTTCATTGTATTCATCAACATGAGTAACCATCAGCAGAGTCAATTTTAGGACACTTTCATCACCTGAAAAGTCCTATGCCATTTAGCTATCACTCTCCTGTCTCCCCTTGCCCCAGCCCTGAGCAGTTACTGCCTACTTTCTGTCTACAGATATTTCTTTATTCTGTACATTTTATATAAATGGAATTAAGTGATATGTGGTCTTCTTGTGACTGGCTTCTTTACACTTAGCATAATGTATTCAAGGTTCATTCATGTTGCATGGATCATATTTCATTCCTTTCACAGACAAATAGTTTCCTTTAAATAGAGCATCACATTTTTCTTATCCATTTATCAGTTCATGAACAGTTGGGTTGTTTTCACCTTTTGGCTATTATAAGTAATGCTCCAATAAATATTCACATGCAGGTTTTTTTGTGGACATATATTTTCATTTCTCTTGACTCTGTACTTAGGAGTGAAACTGCTAGGTCATACAATAAATAATTCTATGTTTTATCACTGAACAACTGCAAGACTATTTTGCAAAGTGGCAGCATGAAACTTCACTCTTAGCAAACTTAAAGAAATGGGGTTGAATTGGAGGGGGCAGTACGTGAGATATTTGACAACATGTGGTCTGAATCTCATCACCCCATCCATTTCATTTTTTCCACCTCCATCTGTATATGTTTCTTAAAACATGCTTATATTTATTTCCCTGCTGAAGGATCTACCAGGGAAACTCACTGACTGGTGGGCTTATGCTCTCAAGGATGTGATACTCAAGGTGCTCCATATTATGACGTAAACAGAGCAGTTTAAACATTGTTAGCTTTATGTTCTTGAATGTATAATTCATTTATTTCTGCCTCAGTTTCCTTTTCTCTTGGATTGCCATAAAGTATTGAAATGCAGAATCTTTAATAGAGTTTCTGACATATTACAGGTAACCCATGGTAATGATTGATATACCATCAATAAAAAATAAAAAGTTGTATTTCTATCTAGCTGCAAACATGGAAAATGAAATGTATATATACCATTTACAATAGCATAAACAGACCATATATATTTAACAAATTTTAATTATGGATACATAATAGTTATACACATTTATGGGGTACATGTGATATTTTCATACAAGCATACAATGTGTAATGATCAAATTAGGGTAGCCATCACCTCAAACATTTATCATTTCTTTGTGTTGGGAACATTTCAATTCCATCCTTTTAGTTATTTCGAAATATATCATAAATTATTGTTAACTGTAGTTGGGCTATCGTACTACTGAATGCTAGATCTTATTCCTTCTAACTGTATTTTTGTACCTATTAATCATTCTCTCTTTATGCCCCCCTCTGCACTACCCAAAAAGATATAGAAACTCTACTAAACATTCTAACATATTCCTCAGAGATTTAAAGATGACCTAAGTTTACGAAGATAGAAACATGTTACTGAACTGGAAGATTTAATATGGTTTGATTAGACCTAATTACAAACTAAATGAAAACTGCATTTTTTTTGTGGAAATACACAACTTTATTCTAAAATTTATATGAAAATACAAGAGATAAAGAACTTCCAAAGCTATTGTGAAAAAGAACAAATTCAGATGAATTATATTACTTGATATCAAGACCTGCAGCAAACCACAGTAATCAAGACAGTATTGTGTTAGCATAAGGATATACAAGCTGAGCACTGGCACAAAGTAGAGCTCAGAAATAAATCAATACACATATAGTCAGTTAATTTCAATAAAAGCTCAAAGACACTTCAATGGAAAGTCTTTTTGAACAAACAGTGCTGTAATAACTGGATAATCATGGAAATAATGAATCTTAGCCACAATTCACAATATTCACAAAATTTACGTAGATAAATTCTAGATCCAATTATAAAAGCTAAAGCTGTAAAGGTCTTGTGAAGAAAAAAAACACAGAAGATTATATTATGATCTTAAGATAGGCAAGATTTTATAGAGATGAAAGAAAAAACACTAGCTGCAAAAAAGCAGTAAACTGGATTTCACCAAAATAAAAAAAGAAAAAATTCTCTGCTCATCTAAAGAAAATGAAAAGTTTAGCTGCAATGTGGGAAAAAATATTAGCAATATATATTCGATGATGAACTTGACCCAGAATAAGAGCAAACCATTAATAAAAAGATACTTTATTTATTTATTTTTTTTTTACAACTGAACGAAAGTGTTGGACGTTAAGAAAAACGGTGAATTGCACATGAAAACGTGCTTGATATCATTAGTCATCAGAGAAATGTAAATGTGTAAATGAAAATAAAATATTGCACCACTTCTTTGTGGCAACAACAAATGTTGGTGAGGATATGCCATAAGTGGAACTCTCAGATCTTACTCAGAGAAGCAGGTAATGGAACATCCAGTTTGGAAAACAGCTTGATAATTTTCATAAGGTTAAGCATATACCTCTGTTGTGACTCAGAAATTCCATCCCTAAGTGTTTACCTATGAGAAATGAAAATGTTTCTACAACAAGACTTGAGCATGTTTATAGCAACTTTACTAGTAAAGAGCCAAAAGCTTTACTAACAATAGCCAATGTCAAGAGTACAATGGGTACATATGTTGTGGTATCTGCATATAATGGAATCCTCCTCAGCTACATTAAGGAGCAAATTACTGATAACATGCAACAACAGGAATGGATTTCAAAAAAATGATACTGTCCAAACTAGCAAGAAACAATGAGAAAGCACTATATGATTTCCTAAGATGTGAAGTTCTAGTACACAGTGATAAAAATCAGAACCATAGTTGTTCCTGTGGTGAGTGGATTGACTGGAAGGGGACATAAAGTAATTTCCTGGGTGATAAAAACGTTCTTCATCATGATAGTGTTGTTTACATGGATGTATATAGTTGCTAAACTTGTGTAATTGTACACTGAAGATTTGTGCATTTAACTTTTTGTAAATTTTGCTTGAAATAGAAAACCCTAAATCCATCCTGGGAAATTTATTAGCTTGTATACTTGGCAATGTGGTTTACTTGCCTGCACATTGACACCTTCATCTCTCTAATGGATTATTACTGGATTTAAAAGTATTCAGTTATTTTGGGCACGTTACAGGTATAGACGGTGTAGCATATCGTTAACTTCCAACCCGCCAAATATTTGCTGTAATCAAATGAGAATCTTGATGACTTTTGCACGTATCCACTTCCTTACTTCCTCTTTGCATTTGCTTCTGGACATCTCGGAATTTGAACCTATGAAGTTAATCACTGAAAGTTAAGAGTTGGTTATGCTAGCTACCACATGCTACTGCAATCTTAAACCCTTTTATTCCTTTAAGCTTTTGTTTCCTCATAGTGCTTCTTATGCCTAGCTGTACATTAGAATCAGCTGGTGACGTTTTTAAAGTACACTGTTGTTTGGTTGTCATGGCAGAGATATTCATCTAATTGATCTGGTGTGAGGAGCAGGTATTAGTATTTTTAAAAAGCTGTCCAGGCATCTGAATCTGGAGTCAGAGTTAAAAACCACTGGACCAAGTGATGTTTAACGATCTTTCCCGCTTAAATGGCAAATCTACAAGCTAAAATATTCAACTGAAGTGTTTGGTTAAGCTACATTTTTAAATTATTGTGGTATTAACATTGTTGTTGAATTACAAAGTGCTTAAGCAGAGCACAGAGGTTCCAACTAAACATCAACACTATGCTTTCTGTTGCTTCATATCCATCCCTTTTACCTATTCACTTTATTTTGAAGGCATCAAATTTTCATGTTTGTGATTTTGGGTTCTAAATACATTCAATTCAGCAGCACCTATAAGGAAAGGGTTACCCCTACCCCTCCTTTTTTTTTTTTTACCATTGTGACTTATTGTCATCTGTGAATGAAAGTTCTGATCTTACTCATCTGGAAAGACATATAGAACTGTGAAACTAAATTTTGAATACAATCTCTCATCCTGCCTTGTTCAGTTGCAGCGAGTTGGCTACAAAATTGCCCTACACAGCTATTGTATCTACTGCTGTATCAGCAAAGTAAAGGGAATCTGATATAAAACCTTCTGAAAATGCAGATAGCTATTTTTTTAAGTCTGGGAATTACAGAACAGATGAAAGAACAGCTTCACTCTTTTCTTTCCATATATAATAAGGTATTCAACTGGAGTCAGGGTAGTGAGGTCACTAACTGCATTACAAATAGCTGGATCAGGTGAGCTCTTATGAGAATAATAACTTAGTAGAATTCATAAACAGAGAAAAGAAGGGGAAACTGGTATTTGTCCTGAAACCCCTTTCAGTTCAAAGGAGCTGGACTAATGTGCTGTATCAGTGATAAATGATTTGCTATTGTCAAATCTTCCAAATGGCTGATAGTATAATCCATAGCCCAGAAGTCTGTATGGTATTTGAAATGTTTTGTTCCTCTGTAGGGAAAAGTTTAAAAAGTAAATCCCATGACAATTGAATAGATGATATCTCTCCCCAACCACCTTGATCCACCCAGACATGTCACATACTTCCCTCCTTAATTTTGATAAAAAAATTATTTGGCATTTTATACAAAAGTAGCCCAAGTTACTTATTAAGACTCAGCAAATAAGCCTATGAAATCTTCCACAATAGTGCCCAATAAAGAAGAAAAGATAACTTAGAAAATACATGACTGAGTTGGTTAAATGCATGATTTTTAAAAGTTCCTTATGACCACCAGACATTAGGCATGCTGCAGATAAATTTATACATGTGCTTCTTTTTGAATAGTTCTGATAGTAGGTACCCATTACTTCACAAGAATTGTTTTTCATTTTTGGACAGGTTTTAGAACTTTCAACTATCAGTTGTATTCTGTTCTCCAAACCCACATAAAAAAAGTCTTCTTCTTCAATGTGACAATTTTAAGTGTTAGGTAAAACATAACTGTCTTTAATTTCCTTTTGTTAGAAGAAATATTCTCAGATTCTTCAGTCATCCACCACATGCTATTGCTTTTTGCCCCATCATCATCCTGGTCACCCTTCAAGTTCTAATTTCCCAAAGACCTCCTGAAGCTCTTTTATGGAATGTAGGACTCTCTTTCAGTGTGTGATCTGACAGCCACAAGTGTAGAGAGAGATTTCTATCTACTTGTTTCTGGACAAAATTTGTATTACATCCTTAAACCCTTCATGAAGCAGAGCAGGGAGAAAAAACAACAACAACAAATGCCTGTTGTTCTATTTAACACAGTCTTAGATTGCATTAGTGTCCCCACCCCCTCTTTGGCAGCCTCATTTTTCCTTTTCAGTGAACTCAATCTCCACAGCTGGTTAATTCTGTCTCTTGAGTGTGTGATTCAAATGAAGCCAGGCTGAGGGCCAAGTCCTTCCATGGACACAGCCCATAGCCCTTTTCCCTGCCAGTCACCTGCCCACAGACCCTTGGTCATGAGAGAGACTGACAAACACTTGGTTCTTCCCATCCCCTAAATGGCAAATCTGAGGGCAGAGAAAAAATAAGCTGGGTATTAGCAACTTGGGGTAATAGTTCTGCATCTTCTCAGAATGGCTCGGTGACCTTACGTAAGTTCTCTAACGGGGTTGCTAGAAGTTGTAAAAAATAAATTGATATTTTGGGAGGCCAAGGCAGGCGGATCACCTGAGGTCAGGAGTTTGAGACCAGCCTGACCACCATGGTAAAACTCCGTCTCTACTAAAAATACAAAAATTAGCTGGATATGGTGGCGTACACCTGTAATCCCAGCCACTCAGGAGGCTGAGGCAGGAGAATCGCTTGAACCTGGGAGGTGGAGGTTGCAGTGAGCCGAGATCCCACCATTGCACTCACTCTGAGCAGCAGAGTGTGATTCCATCTCAAAAAAAAAAACAAAAAAATTGATATAGAGCGTTCTTCTTACTCATATCCATTGATCAGTATTAAGCATCATATTCTTTTTGGAAGGTGAGCACATGATTTTATTCGTGTCTGATAGAGCAGCTAAACATATTGAGCTTTGTTCAAGTGATGGAATTTCAACTGTCCTTTTATTTTCTTCTCCATTGAATTCTGAGTTTGGAAAATCACTTTCTTTACTATTACAACTTTTCAACATTCATTAAATTCCCCACTGTATTATAAGGACATAAAGGAGCTTTATTATAGATTGAATTCTATCATGTTTAGTAACAGATGTGAGGCCGTGTGATGGTTAATAGGAGGTAGAAGTGGCCCCACTCACCACTACCCCTAGTGACCTAACAGCAGAATGTTTGCTTCCTGTTCCCATGAGATTATGTTCTGCTGGCCTAGAGCTCTTAGTTCCTGAGGGAGGAATGCTGCCACCAAGATACAATGATTCCACTGAAATGAAATTTAAGACTGCCACCTGGTCACTTTTAACTCCTCATGCCTCTAAGTCAAAAGGTTAAGAAGGGTTACAGTGTTGGCTATGGTGACTGACCCAGACTATCAAAATCAGACTACTACTCCACAGTGGAGGTAAGAGAGAGTATGTCTGGAATAGAAAAAAAATCCCTTATGGTGTCTGTTATTAATAGTATTACCCTGCTCTATAATTACGGCCCATAGGAAATGACAACAGCCCAATCCAGGCAGGACTAGGGATGACCCAGACCCTTTAAGAATGAAAATTTGGGGCCTGGTGTGTTGGCTCACATCTGTAATCCCAGCACTTTGGGAGGCAGATCGCCTGAGGTGCAGAGTTCAAGATCAGCCTGGCCAATATGGCAAAACCAGTCTCTAATAAAAATACAACAAAAATTAGCTGGGTGTGGTGGCATACACCTGTAAGCCCAGCTACTTGGGAAACTGAGACAGGAGAATTGCTTGAGCCCAGGAGGCGGAGTTTGTAGTGAGCCAAGTTCATGCCACTGCACTCCATCCGGGGTGACAGAATGAGACTCCATCTCAAAAAACAAAACAAAATGAAACAAACAAAAAAATAAGTTTGGGTCACTCTAGCAAATAAAAAGCACAACCAGCTAAGTACTTGTTAAAGACAAAGAAAATACAAAATAAATAATAGAAAAAGGAATTTTTTTTTTTTTTTTTTTTTGAGACAGAGTCTCACTTTGATACCCAGGCTGGAGTGCAGTGGTGCAATCTTGGCTCACTGCAACCTCTGCATCATGAGTTCAAGTGATTCTCCTGCCTCAGCCTCCCAAGTAGCTGGGATTACAGGTGCGTGCCACCATGCCTGGCCAATTTTTGTATTTTTAGTAGAGACAGTGTTTCACTATGTTGGCCATGCTGGTCTCGAACAGCTGACCTCAGGTGATCTGCCAGCCTCAGCCTCCCAAAGTACTGGGATTGCGAGCAGAAAAAGGTAATTATTAATACCAACTATGACCATGTGACCAGTTACAGAAATGAAGACTATATTTGCTCATTTTGGTAAAAATATGTTTGTGCATATATATATACCTGTATTAAGCAAACATCTTTATTTTCTCTATTCCCTTGAAATGTAATGTAAAATTTATTGAATTCATGTTGGCACTTAAGTGTTAATTTTATGTAATAATATTTAAGTTAAGGATTTGTGCATTTTTGCTTGCATGAAGAATTATGTTAGGCAGAATTAGGACTTTATTATCATCTTTAGAGATTATAATTTTAAAATATATATGGGTGTCAAGTTGACAAACAGTGGATTTTGTGATGGTTAATATTAAGTGTCAACTTGGCTGGATTGAGGGATGCCTAGATGGCTAGTGAAGTGCTGTTTATGAGTGTGTCTCATACTGTTTATGAGTGCCAGAGGAGATTGACATTTGAGTCAGTGGATTAGGAGAGGAAGACCCTCCTCAGTGTGGGTGGGCACCATCCAATCATCTGGCAGCACAGCCAGAACAAAGCAGGGGGAAAAGGGGGCATAAGCAGCTTGCTGAGTCTTCCAGCTCTCTCTCTCTCTTTCTCTTCCTTTGTGAAAGGAAAGTAAATCTTGGAACCCCAAAATCACAAAGTCAAAGGGAAAAGTCAAGCTGGGAACTGCTTAGGGCAAATCTGCCTCTCATTCTATTCCTTAAAAAGATAGCTACTAAGATAAGCTACCTACCTTGCTGACAAGGAATTTCCTTGTGGACAAAGGACAGACAGAACTCAAAGTCATCCCTCTGCTCACTGAGATAAATGCATATCTATCTGATTGCCTCCTTTGGAAAGATGAATCAGAGACTCAAAAGAATGGAACAGTTTGTCTTCTATCTACCCTATGACCTGGAAGGCCCCTCCCTGCTTCGAGTTGCCCCACCTTTCCGGACTGAACCAATGTAGATCTTGCACATATTGATTGAGGTCTCCTGTCTCCCTAAAATGTATAAAACCAAGCCGTGCACGACCACCTTGGGCATATGTCATCAGGACCTTCTGAGGCTGTGTCAGGGGTGCACAGTCCTTAACTTTAGCAAAAGAAACTTCCTAAATTGATTGAGACCTATATTTGGAGTTCACACCTCGCTGGACCCCTTGCTTCCTCTCCTACTGCCCTTGGACATTAGGCTCCAGGTTCTTTGGCCTTAGAACTCCAGAACTTGGACCAGTGGTCCCCTGGGAGCTCTCAGGCTTTCATCCTTAGACTGAGGGCTGCACTGTCAGCTTTCCTGATTTTGAGAGGTTGTTGTCTTGAACTGAACCACACTACCAGCCTCTCTCTTTCCTCAGCTTGCAGAGGGCCTACTGGGAGACTTTCCGTTGTAATCACGGGAGCCAATTCTCCCTAATAAATGTCTTTATGTACATACATAAATCTTATTGATTCTGTCCCTCTGGAGAACTCTGACTAATTCAGGCAGAGTGAAGTTAGGAAAACAAACATTTCAGTTGTGAAAGTCTAAACTAGAGGATAGTGATCTAAAACCTTACAACGTTGAGCCACTCAGGGTTGTGGTAAGATGTCCTCACATGACTCCAAAATCCATTACGATGTTGCCAAGGTAGCAAAATTGTCTTTGCTTCCTTCACTTCTCACCTGTAGTATTTGGGCAAACTTGCACATATAGTGAGTGCTCAACCTCTGGAACCCAGATCAGTGTTGCAAATACTCTCTATGCATGTCTTAATTCACCTTCTTACCTGTGGCAGACTTCAGCCATTGAGTATAGCACTCCTTCTTATGAAGCCCAAACATAGCCCAAAGTACTTCTCCTTAGAGGACCACAGAAAGTCACTACTAGTCTGTGGCTGGTATAAGAATAAAATCTCATTTTAGCATAATATTTAGAGCCAGACCATCTGCGTTCAAAGTCCATTTTTCTCAACATAAGATTTAATTTCTTAGTGTCTCATTTCCTCATATGTAATATGAAAATAATACCTACTTCATAGAGTTGTCAGGACTAAATGAGAGAATGTAAAAATGTTAGAACAGTGTCTATACATAGTTAGTTCTTACTATACGGTAGTTTGCAAATCAATCTAATTGCCCTTTTCTTTATGTAGTACTACCTTCAGCTATGTAATTCAAAGCTGCTGCTTTTTTTTTTTTTTTTTTTTTT